>NW_028258381.1:29507297-29660436 GCF_053883595.1 Heterocephalus glaber
TACAACTAAAATGTTCCATATGCACCAATAGCCAGACTCAAAAATGTTTATTATGACACTTATAGTGAGGTGAAAGCACTGAAAGCATTCATAGGTCTGCTGTACTTAGCAGGGTTTTCTCCTGATAATCAGAGGAATGTAATAGAATTAGGATGTATAAGACTTCTGGATGTGGGCTTGAGGTTTATAGAATAACAATGACACTGAGGAGATTTGATTTCCTTCAAAATTGCCTGAGGTTTGTTGACAAAACCACCCACTACGAAAGAAAAAGGACTGATAATCTGGCTATCTGCTCTGTGTTTGAGAGTTTTGTTTCAAAATGTCAAGCAATTTACACACCATCTGAATACTTGACTATCCATGAACATCTTACAGCATTATAGTCTTGGTTGCTGTAGTTTCAGGCAGTATATTAGGGTGTGTGGTATTTACAGTTGAACAAAGGGAAGGGAAGGGAATGACTCAGTCCTTTTGTTTCTAGCTTTAAAACCTTGGCAAAACTGAAGCCTGAGATGGTAACTTTTTAGCGCAAAACAAAAGTCAGAGTAGATGTTTTCGATGAGTCATGCAGCAGCTATGATGTCACTCAAAACACAAAGCATTGGCCAATGGTTGTGTTTTACTCAATCCTAAACATGTGTGGCATAGTTTGATAGTTTACCAAAAAAATAACAAATACAAAGTATCATGGAGAAATTTTCTTAGAGAATTGGGACTGGAATTCATGAGAGATTATTTACAACAGAGGAAGAACGAAATGTTTCTGTCCAGGTAACTATGCAAAAAAAATTGTGGGGCACATTGGTGAGCTCACGGGTGAACAGGCAGGTGCAACGTCACAAAGACCTACTCTGGCAACAAGCAAACTAAAAAGATGTAAATTGTGTCCTATAAGAAAGGGACAGGAAAACAAAGCATATATGGTATCAGTGTGAGCAATACTTGTGCATGGAACCTGCAGTCTTCACACGTGAAGACTTGGGTAACAGTTGAAACAAAGATTATTTTTGTTATAGAGTTCTATTGGTATTTTCATTGTAGTTCGTATAGGAATTTATTTCTGATGTTATCTTTTAGAGAGAAATATCATCCTTTTTTTTTGATACCGGGGATCTAACTCAGGACCTTGCACTTGCGAGGCAGGGAGCGGCACCACTAAGCTAAATCCCTGGCCCTCTAATGTTATCTTTTAGGTTTTGTAAGCAAGTACATAGCTGATGTGAAAATGTTGATGTTTATTCTAAACAGGCAATGCATATTAAGAATTTAACACTTTCTTTTATTGACATTTTATGTTCCTGTTAGATATACATTGTATGATATAATAAGAACCTCCTACAAAACAGCCATACAAGTGAGATGCCAAGTATGTCCTACAAAAAGGCCAGGAAAGCAAAACGCATGTGTTGTCAGTGTGAGTGATACTACGTGTATATGGAACATGCTGTTGTCATGTGTGAAGACTGCCTTAGGTGATAATTGAAGTAAAGATTATTTTTGTTGTAGAGTTCTATTGGTATTTACATTGTAATTCATATAGGAATGTATTTCTGTTGTTACTTTTTAGACTTTATAAATCAAAAAAGCCAATGTTGAATTTTTTTGTGTGTGTGGTACCAGGGATTGAATTTAAGACCTTGTGCTTTCCAGGCAGGCATGGAGCCACTGAGCTACATCCCCAGCCCTCAATGTTGAAAATTTTGATGCTTTTTTATGAACACTCAATAAATATTAAAAATTCAATACTTTATTTTTGTACTTTTTCCTGTTAAGTACTCACTGTTTAATATAATAAAACTCATAAAATTAAAAATGTATCAATAGAAATATTCTAAAGAATAAATGTGAGTATTATACCCTCAGAACAATGTGCCTTTAACATAGAATTGGCTATATGCCCCACATCAATCCAACAAGATCAAAAAAAAAAAGAAAAGAAAAAAGAAACAACACACAAAGAAAAAGAAATGAGGTGCAACTATTAGAATACAAATTAACATTATTTGCAGATAATATGATGAAAAACTAGGAGAATCACTTCATAAATTAAAAGAACTAATAACCCTGAGAAGACATCTATTAGAAACACACTGTGCCCATTAATCTTGATCAGTCAAACTTGACTGGATCAAGAAATACCTAGCAGATTAGTAAAGCACACTCCTGAAAATGTCTGTGGGGTGCTTCCAGAAATGATTGGCATGCAGGCCAGCAAACTGAGGGGAGAGGACCCATCCCAATTGTGGGGCACCAACTAATAGGCTTGTAGCCTGAATGGAATAAAAAGGGAAAGAAGACGATAGTGTGCCTGTCTTCTGAATGCTCTATTCTGCTTGAGTGAGTGCATTTTTTGCTGCTGCAGTAGACATCACACTTGAGTTTATCCAGCCTCCAGCAACTCTCCAGAGAGTTTTCTGGCCTTTGACCATGGACTGGTGGTGCATCCTTCATTCCTCTTTTTCTGGGGCTTCCACCTTCTTATACTGAGGAACTACAGGATCTTCCACCTCTCCAGCACCTGGATGACCATTGTAGACTCTCCCACTTCTACCTAATAAATCCCCTTGCATAATTACATATATATTGACTGTCAGTTCTGTTCTTCTAGAGAACTCAACCAACACACACACACACACACACACACACACACACACACACACATACACTGCAATCTAAAATAGGACTAATGAAAAAACTTTAATGTCTTATATAAAAGAGAAATCATGCAGATATTTGGGAGAAGAGCGTGTAGGCAGAAAGTATGCCTCTGAGGTGAAAACATACTGTGGAAGTACGAGGAACTGCTAGAATGCCCAGTGTGGTTAAACCAAGATAGACATGGAGTAGATGAAGTCAGAGAAGTAGCAGACCCTGGAAAGATCATGCAGAGCCTTAGGGGCAGATGTAAGGATTTTGACTCTACTTTGGCTGATACAGGACCCATGGCAGGTGGGGTGGGGAGGTCTGAGCCTAGACTAAAATTATGTTCTTTAGGTTATCAGAGTATTGTTCTGGTGCTGTGTTGTCAATAGACAATCAGAGGACAAAAGAGAACTATTATTGTAATCCACATAACAGTAATAACAAAAGATGATGATTCAGGCCAAGGTAACAGCAGTAGAACTGGTGCAAAGTAATCAGATCCCAGATAGATTGTAAATGACTAGCAAATTTACATTACATGTGCACAAGCAGCTCAAGTGCACACTTTTTGCTCGATGTTATTTCAAACTGTATTTGTTAATACTAGAAAGAGAAAATACCAATTCATTACTCAATAAGCATTTACTGAGCCCAGTATCTGTGAGTTAGCCATTAAGCTAAGCCATAGATAAGGAGGAAGACAATGTTCTTGCCTCAAAGAACTCATATATACATTGATGGGGTGTGTGTATGTGTGTGAAAAGTTGAGAAATCAGGTAAGCAGCCTTCTCACCACCATAATGGTTGTAACATTTAGTGGCTCCCTAATGTTTCCTGGACTGAGCCAAATCTTCAGTGAGCCCCAAATGGTCTGACCCACTCTACCTTTAATGTCTCATTGCTTTCTGTACTTCTGCCACAAGGCTATCCCTGCAACGAGACAGGCCACACTCTTGCACCCTCGGAATGACATAAGTGCCATTTTAGGGTTGAGAACACTCTTTGTGCCACCGTGATCTACCCATCTCCTGCTCTTTCTTCACCCTCAGCTCATGGTGGGCGCCCTGGCATTTCCCTGTGACATGCTTTCGTGCCATCTACCTTCTCATGGTGACACTTCACACTTCATTTCTGTGCTTACTTGATTAGCAGGACATTTTTCCTCCACATTATAAAAAGACAGGATCATCCTGGGTTTAGCCTTCATGGTATCTCTAATCCTAAGAACCCATCCTTGGTACATATTTCTTAGGCGGATGAATTAAGGATCATTACATTAAGATTATATGTTGACCTTTCTTATATAAGCTTCTTCAGGGAAAAAACTATGTACATTTTTACATCTATCTTCAGCATTGAGCAAAAAGCCTACTGTGTAATAAAGGCTCAATAAATATCTTTTTTTTTCCCCAGTACTGAGGGTTGAACTCAAGACCTTGTATTCGGCAGGCAGGCGCAGTGCCACTGAGCTACATCCCCAGCCCTCAACAAATATCTGTTGATTAATTGGTGAATGGATAAACCAATGAATGAAATGAAATGAATAAAAGAGCAAATAAATAAACAAATTAATATTTGTCTTAAAATCAATTTCCATTGTGAATTAAATCTTAGGGCCAGGGATTTAGCTCAGCGGTGCCACTGCCTGCTTCACGAGTGCTAGGTTCTGAGTTTGATCCATGGTACCCAAAAAAATAAATAAAAATAAAAAATAAGAAAATAAATCTTTTATTAAATCTTTTCTACTTCATGTCATGGAAATATACATATATATATGCATACATATACACACCACATATCTATATTTATCTTATCTATCTATCTATCTATCCATGGAGAGAAGACAATTGTCTTTTTTTTTTTGGTGCTCAGGGCCAAACCCAGGAATTTAAGCATGCTAAGCATATGCAATACCACTGATATATAAGCTCTACCCTACCTATTGTCATAGTATTTTCTAGAAAATCAAAAGGGCAAACAAATTCTAAACATAAATAATCACCAAGCATCCAAATCTCTTAAAAATTCTGCTCAAGAAGCAAACAGAATATTTTGGCAAAGTTTCTAACATGATTTTTAAAAAATTCAGTGTGCTTTTTAAATCCATAAGTAAATGCTGGATATTGTCAATGATCATCTGAAAAGAGTGCCATGAAGAGAAAAAAAATAATTTATCCTCATAGATTACTGTTTCACCAAAAAGTCCTTGTACCTAACTAATAGAAAAGAAAGGTCAATAGTAGAGGGAAAAAGAAAGTAACAACTTCAAGGAAGCAGTTTAGGTTTTGCCAAAAGAAACCAAAAAGGAAGGAGGGCTCATTAAACCAGCAAGGTATCTCTATTGCCTCTGACTTTTGCGCCGAACATCCACATGGCCCTTGAACTTGGGAGGAAGCCGGGAAAAGAATGGGAAGGAGTGGGCTACAGTTTCCTTCCCAGGTCTAAGCAATAGCAACACATAGAGAATGACAAAACAAAACAAGTGAGTTGACAAAGTGTTAAAACTCCATAATTCACCTTTGTCTGAATCCATATGACTCAATACTTAATATTCTACTAGGAAACATTAGCTGAATTATCACTTGCCCTGCATGTAGACTAACAGGCATGATTATGCTTTTCTAAACGTTCTGCTGCTCCACACTGGCTTTTAAGTGACTGCTTAAAGACACTCCCAGGAGATGCACCTTCAATGTTCCCTTAATGAATCGCTTCTCCTGGCCAGAAAAAGACATCCACCACCTCCATGTTTGATTTTCTGGAAAATCCATAGTTGCCCAAGCTTCACGCATGAGCCAGTGTATGCTTATTATAAGCGTATGGTTTTTCTTTTTCCAAACTCTTGCAGGCTGCTCTGGGGGGAAAAATCAAGAAATAAAGCAACCTGGGTAGCTGAGGACATAAATTAGGTGCATAATTCTTTACAAATAGGGCTCTTGATACTATGCTTAAAGTAAAAATAGTAGTTTTCCAGCACACCTAGGAGTTTGTTTCTAAAATGAATGAAATGATGCTAGAAAGATGACATTTTAGAATTATTTTTCCTACTCGTTGACTTACAGCATCTCTATTGGCTTAGAATTTTTAGAAAAATGCTGTTTTGGATAGAAAGAACACTAAATATTTACATAAATAAACACCGCCATTTTATACTACCTAACACTGCAAAATTCCATTATTATGGCAAAATCTGCTGATCCTATTATCCCCAGGGTTCTAAAACTCTGTAGACCAAGATGTTCTGAAGGGTTGGGTTTTTTTTGTTTTTGGAAAAGTACATATCTAATATAAAAAGAAAAGATTAGAAAGCTAGAGATAAACATTGTTCCTAGACGCACCAGAAGTGACCTGGCTCTCTCTTCAAGTATTTTCTGCCTTCAAACAGAGTACACTCAACTGAAACTTCCCACCTTCTTCAAAAGAAGCCATGAGTATTACTGAACCAACACCTTGAAAAACTTTGGACTTTTAAAATACAGATATATGGAAATACAATGTAAAGTAATACTCAAAGATTTACAGTATATTTTCCTTACGAGCTATAGCCTATCTTATTTTTAAATGAGATATAAAAATTCCATAAAAGATCACTCATATGCACTTTGTATTTAGAATTGAGCTCTAATAAAAACAATGAGGAAAGAGATGCATTCATTGTATCACCCATGGATACAGAGCTAAACAGAAGAGAGAGTAGATTATGAATTAAGTTATACTTCTGGCATAAAATGAATTTAGCCTTTTGACAAAGCAACAGATCAGAGCAAAAGTGCATAACCTTCACCGGACCAGAGGAAACATGATAATGCCTTCTCTTGTATTTCATGCAATGAACTCACAGTTTATATTTTTATGGAAATTTCCAACTGGTAGGCAGGCTGAAAATTCAACAAAACACCTGAAGAAGAGCACTTATTTGCCACTTCCTCTTGGATCACCGTAGGAACATTCAGCATCTTGACAGTAAACAGCAGGCAGAGTAACACAACCCAAGAGAATCCAAGTCTAGAAGAAAGTCCCAGCATTTTATTTAAATGATAACAATGCAAAGAAAATTCAGCTGAACTCACACACGTGCTTTTTGTAGGACTTGTGCCCTAGTCACTTTCCTGTCAATGAGACACAATACCTGACACTCATAATTTAAAAGAGGCAAGGTTGATTTAGGCCTGTGGATTTTAGAGGATTCAGTCCACAGTTAGCTGGCTCCAGGGAAGGAGGACATGGTGGAAGGTTTTGGCAAAAAAAAAAAGAAAAAAAAAAGAGCTACTCGCCCCATGGCAGCCAGGAAGCAGAGACAGAAGGGAGGAACTAGGGGCAAGAATACACCCTTCCAGGTCACGCCCCCAGTGACCACCTCCCAATAGCACATTCAGCTCTGAGGTCTTCACGGGATCCATCCATGAGAACAGTGTCCCATGATCCAGTCACCTTCCAAAAGCTCCACCTCTGAATACATGAGCCTTTGAGCAACATTCTAGATCTAAATCATAACAGCTTTTATTTATCCTTAGACAACATCAGATCACATTCATTTCAGGAGTAAAACAAAGCAATACCTAAAAACCTCCCACCGCAGCAGGTCAAGATAGCATGTGGCTCTCAACCAAACCCACATACATGTGTCCCTCTCTTTCTCCAAAAACATTTGTAGTAAATATCTGTTCACACAAAAGCCTCCATTTTCCTACTGCTTTTGTGTGCTGTGGCAGGAAGTACTTGTCAGCTGCGTTAGTGAAAAATAACAACGGCAGACACTGAGACACATGCCACAATGTTCCTGTGGAAATCAAACTCTGAGAAATTTTTTAAATGTTTTCAACACATCAGCATGAAGCATCGACCTAGTTGGAATCACTTAGATCTAAAGCAAATGCACTGATTGTTTTCACAGCAGGCTTTTCTTCTTGGAGCTGAAACAGGCACCAGGGTGAGGGTTGCTTGGAAAGGTTTTCAGCCCCCTGCCTTGGTCTGCTACAGCCTGTGACAGGATCAATACTGGGGTGAGCAGCACAGGAAGCTCAGGGAAGATTATGAAGATGAGGTGAGTGACAGAATTACCTTACAGGGTTTGTTCTTTCCCTCACCTTGAGTCTCATCTGCCTCAGACAGAGATGGAAACCAACAGGACTCTAACCAAAATGGAGAGGTAGAGGCAGAAAGGGGTGAAGACTGTCAGATACCACCTGTGCCAAGAGCCTGGTCACTGTGTCTTTTTACATATTATCATCGTCAGGAAAGGCCAGTCAGGTGGCCAATCAGGGGTGGCATCTCAATTAATGAGAAGGCAAATACCAGCACCTCTCCTGGGGCCTGGAGCATAGCAGGTGCTCAGTAATTTGATAGCCATGATTTTCATTACTATTAATACAACTACTCTACTTCTATTTTACTTTTTTGCCCCCAGACAAGTACCATTCATGTAAATAATATGCACAAAGTACTAACTTTCCTGTTAAAATTGTTGGGTGGTGTATGAGGAGGATAGATTCCCATCATTTCTTCATTGAGGGCCTTCTTGGACAGGCACTGCTAATCTACAATTTATTCCCCTTCCTCCAAGGTCCAGAGATGCCCAGCCAATTGGGTCAGTTCATCCCCTGGGCAGTTTCTGGAGCTTAACAGAGGCACCAGTGTCATAAGGCTCATTCTTGTTCCAAATGGCCAGTGTGCAAGAAAACTTTTAGGAAACCCTTCTGCTGCCACTTAATCTGATTTGAACTGTTCTGACCAGCTAAGCCCAGTTGGCAATGTATGTAATAATCCTATTAAAAATAACAGCTCCCAACTATAATTACTATACACAGTTCAATCCTAACACTTAAGATTTCTTTGTACTTCTTTAGAGTTCAGACAATATATAAGAAGTTTCCAAGAATTCCAAGACTATTATGTGCTGTTTACTAAAGTCAGATGATGAACATAAAGAAGTAATAAGTTCTAAGCCTGCTTAATTATTATCACCAAACCATTTAAATGAATTGTTAACTGTGATATTTCATTGTTGGTTTGTTTTTTTTTTTGGTACCGGGGATTGAACTCAGGTCCTTGCGCTTGCGCAGTAGGTGGCGAAACCACTGAGCTAAATCCCCGGCCCCAACTGTGATATTTCATTCTGATCCTTTTTAAAAATTATAAAGATTTTGTATATATACCATTTTGAAGTTTAATGAACATAATTCTGCAAATTTAGAAGTTATTATCATGACCAAAAGTTTGGTTATTTACTTCTGGTCTTTTTTTCTGTACATATATTTTCAAAGTTTTGGTTTTGCATAATTAGTACCTAACCACAAAAGCTACTTTTTTTACTTTATTATACATTATATCATAAGCATATACTCATGTCATCCAACTTCTTTGAAAATAATTTTACTGTCATGTGACCTATGGATTTAGCTTCGTATGTTTAACCAATTCTCTCCTTTCTGTGATTTTGTTTTTATTGATTGGGGTTTAGGACATGGGATGGGAAATATTGACTTGGGCCATACCCTGCCCCCTCAATTCTCTCTTTGAAGACATTACATACTTTCTTTTTTGTGTGAATACTAATAAAACGTCTTCACCAAATCTTTGAGTATTTCTTGAAACAAGAATTACTACATCAAAGGTCAAAACAAATTATTGTTCTCATGTTTTATTTTAAAATATCTTTTTATTGCTGAAATTTTAGATTTCAGAAAAGTATAAAAAGAAGACTTCCACAAAATATCTTACAAGAGATAAACATTTTAGTATGTCCTTAATGGATTTTTGTACCCATATAAATATTTATATATGCTTCTCATATATTTTATTATTTATAAAATTGAAACATGTAGTACATAATGGATTATAACCTGCTTTTTCCAGTTAACTAAGTAACTGAGATTTTTTTTCCATGTCATTGAGTCTTCCAAATTTAAAAACAGAGATGACTAAATTGTGTTAGTTTTCTACAAGTGCCCTCCCATAGATTATGAGTGAGGCTAGATATAATTAATAGCAGTTCAGCAGATCTTAAAACACTATCTTTTCTCACTATCTAACATTAATATCATATCCTTAATGAAAACTTAATAAATATATGGGAGGTTTTTTGGTACCGGGGATAGAAATCGGGTCCTTGTGCTTGCGCAGCAGGCGGCGAAACCACTGAGCTAAATCCCCGGCCCAAAACTTCATAAATATATGATAAGGATGTTTTAGTAGGAGAGGGAGAGAAAGAAGAGAAGGGAAAGCATGACAGGAAAAGAGTATCAGAAAATTTTGCCTGAAAGAAAAGTAACCTGAAGTGCTTTGAAGAAACCGATCAACTCAATAGAGGCCCAAACCAGCAGGTCAATCATTTTTTCTCCCTAATACTTGTAAATCATTGATCTCAAGTCAAGGTGACTATTATATTAAGACACCGATTTCAAAACCTGTAGATTTTGCCTAAATAACAGAGTAATAGCTGTCACTTCCTAGAATTTCCAGAATTCATTATCCACCAAAGAAAATGCATAAGCTCTAGAAGTACTGCTTGGTCCTGGTTGTAAAGGCAAAGTAAGATTAGACAACTTGTTGATATCATCCTACTTGTTATTATTTCTAAGTCTTCCTAGATGAAATGTCAGGAAGTACATTTGATATTTTTACTGCCTATTTTTTACCGTTGATTAATTTTAAATCTCGCCATGGCTTATAATCATCGTCATCCCCATCATTATAATATCATCACTATCACCACCGTTACCGTCACCGTCATCATCACCATCACCACCATTACCATTCTCACCCTAACTCTCCTCACTACTATCAACATTCCCACCCCACCACCACCATCATCATAAGATCACCATTATACACATAGTCACCACCATCACCGTGACTTGACCATCACCATCATCGCCACCATCACCATAACATCACTATCACCATCACCACCATAACCATCTCTTAGTCACTTTCCTCAGAGCTGAGGCACAATCCCCAACACCCACAACTTAAAAGAGCAGAAGGTTTTTGGCTTATGGTTATAATTCATGGTCAGATTACTCCAAGCAGAAATGGCATGGTGGAAGGGTCTGGCAGAGGGAAACTTCTCACATCATGAAAGCCAGGATGCAGAAAGACAAGAGAGGAGCTGGAGAGAGATATATACCCTTCCACATCTCACCCCCCATTAACCATATCTTCCAACCAGGCCCAACTTCCTAACAGCACATCTAGTTCTAAATATAGAATACGTATGATCCAATAACCTTCCAGAAGCCCTACCTCGGAATACATGAGAATTTGGGGGATAGTTCAGATCTAAACCTTTAGTAACTACCGTCACTGTCATCACTATCATCACAATCTCTTCTACCCTCATTAGCTTCTCCACAAACTAACCATTCAACCTTTGAATTGACCCTCCCACATCTCCCTATCTAAAGTAAGTTTCTGTTGTTACAGCAAAATAGCTGAGGCTGGATAATTTATAAAGGAAAAAGATTTATTTAGGTAAGAGTTTGGACATTGAGCCCCATCAATTTGGCCTCTGATGAGGGTTTTGAGGAAGATGGTATCACAAAGGGAGGAGTACATGTAGCAAAGGGCAAGGGGAAATACAAAAAGCAAGAAAGTGGGGAGGGGCTGGTTTTGCTCATTTATAATAACTCACTCTGAAGGGAGCTACCAGTAACTGGAGTCCCATAAAAACGATGTTTATCACTTCCGAGGAAAGTACCTCCAATGACACTTTCCACTAAGGCCCAGCTCCTAAAGGCTGTCCACCTCCCAGCATCACCACACTGAGGACCAGGGTTCCAAAGCATGAACCCTTAGGGGACACATTAAAACCCTATGCAAACCAACATACTCTCCTCAATCATAATTCACTGTGTGCTAATATTTTTATTCCCTTCTTGGTACTTACCAAAATTTAGGGCTTTTCTTTGTTTCTTACTTGTTTCTCATCTGTATCTTTGCACTGCAAAATAGGTAAAGATAGGGCCACAGTTCTCATAGTCATCATCTTATCTCTAGTGTATTACAAAATGCCTGGCCAATGGCAAGTAATCAATAAAAATTACAAGAATTAATCAGCTTATCACCTGACTTGAAGTCTAACCCTCCCCTCCCCTGGGACAAGAATGATCTTCCTTGTATGTTATGTCTCGATATGGAAACTGAGTGCTGCAGTACCCATAAGAAGTCACTTTTGAACTGTCTATAAACCCTGTGGGCACTACGGAAAATAAGCATTGCATAAAGGCAGAAATCGTGGCCTGATTGTTAGAATGGTTTGAGAGGTGAGAAGAGAACTACTCACTCAGAAACATCTCTTTCCTGCCCAAGATGAAATCTCTAATTTAAATTAATTCTTAAGTCTGTGATGTTGTAAAGCCCACTTTAAAATGTAAATACTACATAAGAGTTCACATATGGATCCATACAGAGACTGTTTGAACAAAGAACAATAATCAGGTCACTTTTGACTTGCCATGGACTGAAGTGTTGGAAAATGCAAGGAAAATAAAGATCAGTCACCACATTGGAAACCAGTTCCGTGAAGACAAAGGAGGAACCAAAAGGACAAGAATGATTTCCTTTAGCCCCGATGTTCTCTGGATAGTCCATAAATCCGGAACTGTTTTTTCATCACATTTCAAGAGAAGTGTTTAAGCAGGCCATAATTTATGAGGAGAAACAAAGATTAGAAATGGTTGGCTTTGAGGCCAGGGCTACAAATGAAATAAGAGGGAGACTAGAAATTGTGTGTGTGTGTGTGTGTGTATGTGTGCGTGCATGTGTGCGTGCACTCATGTTTTGAGGGAAGAGAGGGTAGGAAATGCAGAAGAGATTAGGAGAACATTCAGTGAAGAAATGCAGTGGAGAATAGTGATACTAGCTGTTCATGGATAGCCAACATTGGCAAACTGCACTGTACATATAGTGACTATTTTAAAAATTTTAAAAATTTTTGCAATGAAAGACTATCATTAAATCTCCTCAAAACACATTCTCTTACTTCAAACTCATTTATCCACTTTCTGAAGCAGTTCTGGAAAGTACTCTTTCATGAGTGTCTTTTTTTTTTTTTTTTTTTTTTTTTTTTGATACCAGGGATTGAACTTGGGTCTTTGCACTTGCAAGGCAGGCAGCGGAACCACTGAGCTAAATCCCTGGCCCCTCATGAGTGTCTTTATGAGGTGTGAGAAAAAAAATATAGTGAATGCTGCTGCCACATACTATCCAAGGGAAAGGCAGGCTGGTAAAAATATAAGTGTATCCTCATCCACCTTATTTACTGGATCTGGCACCATGTGACTTTTGGCTTTTCTTTAAAGTCAAAATGATCATGAAAGATAAACATTTTGAATTTATTCAGGACATTGAAGCAGCCATGACAGCAAAACTGATGGCCAACATCAAGATCTTAAAAAGCTGGTGAGGTTGTGGGGAAAGGGAGCCTTTCTACATTGTTGGTGGGAATGTACTAGTTCAACCACTATGGAAATAAGTATGGGATTTTCTCAACAAACTAAAAACAGAAATTCCATTCAACCCAGATATACCCATTTTGGTTATCTTTCTAAAAGTGTTAAAGACATCGTATTACAAAGATATATGCATACCCATGTTTATAGCAGCACAACTCACAATAACTAAATCTTGGAAATGGCCTATGTGTCCATCAAGTGATGAATAGATAAGGAAAATATAATATATACACACAATGGAGCACTGTGCAAGCATTAAGACAGATAGATATATTTGAATCACTGGTAGGAAAATGGATGTACCTTGAGACCATGATGGTAAGTGAAATAAATCAGACACAGAAGGTTAAATATCACATGGTTTCTGTTATATGAGAAACCCAAAGTATAAATAATTCAAAGAACAAAAATAAAAGATGATATGAAACAGGGAGGAAAACCTTTTGCAGATGGGAATGGTATCTTGGAATGAAGAGCGAGGAGAGTATGAGGAGGAGAAAGAGAAGTAAAAAGGATTAAGATGCAATATGTATACGTGCTAACCCACCAGGATGAATAGATCCACTATATATGGCAAACATGTACTGATAACAAAAATTTTTAAGTCCCCCAAGAGAAAGGACAGCCAAAACTTCAGAATGTGGCAAGAACAATGGGATAAATATATTCAAAGTGTGGGGAGTGTTTTAAGTAGTCAAATATTTTGAGGGTGATTAATTGCAATGTGTCTTTTACTGTAATACATTTTTAAAAATTTAAACATCCACCCTATCTGTCAATCACAACTTGTATCATACTTGCTTCACTAAATGGTGTGGGTAGTCACTAGATAAAGTAAAACCTTTCTCTGTAAATCAGTATTAAATCATAGGGGGCTCTCAGTCTAGAAAGGCATAGCTACGATGAATATTTCCCTTCGAGACTAATCCGCAAGCTTCAAGTACCACCAACAGAAATAGCTGCTGGCTGGAACCCCATCTGCTTCCTCGATGCATACCCCACCTCCAGGCATGCTGGCCAGGACCCAGAGAGAAGAACTTGGCTCCCCTTGACTTCCCTAGCTGTCCCTCACCCATGCACTGTCCCCTTCCCTTAACTCTCATTCACAAAGCTGAACTACCAGACAAACTAAAATGGGTTTAATGGTCATCCCAACCATTGCAAAAGCCCTCTATAAAAATCCGTAACTAAAAACAGAAAAGGAAAAAATATAATATCTACTTTAGGGAAATGAAGCAATGATATTTCATCTTTGGTTGCACTGGACTGGATTATGAAACCAATATGTTCTCCATTATTTTCCCAAAAAAAAAAAAAAAACATTTCATATAATCAGAGTGACTCTCACATCGGTCCCCATTTTCAAAATGTGTTTACAATATAAAAGACCCCCCCCATAAGGCAATAGCTAATATAAAAATGAGGTTAAGAAATATTAATGCCATAATGTCACTAGCAAAATAATATATATTAAGCCCAGAATTGTTATATAATCTAGACATAAACCTGTAATTAGATATATCAACCGAAACATGGGCCCAGGGTCAGGGGAAGAATTTAGGCATGAAAAGGTTGGACTATGTTATCACTGCAAAGACCAGCTGGGCTGGAAAGAGCTTAATTTAGGTGGAAAAAGCCTATGAGACCCACAACAACTGTAACCTAACCAGTTACATATATAGTATATTATGACACGAATGTGACACCACATACAGAAATACTAAATACTACACATGCTTGAGGGGTACAAGTTATTGTCACTATGGGAGCTGTAAGTTCTGAGTGGTGATAAAAATGGAGTCAGAACCACCTAAACAACCTTGGATTGTGCCTTTATGGAAACCCAGTCCATCCACGTACCTGACAAATCTTTATTGAGTGCCTACTGTGTGTAAGGCATTGTGCTAGAGGCTGTGCAAAAATATAGCCTCTCCTCAAGGAGTGTGTAAGGAAATATACCCACTGGGCCCTAACAGTTCTACCAGGAGTGAAGGAATTTGCCTCTCTACGGCCAGACAGTAGATTCCACATTTTTCACTTGTATGAAGAAAGCTATTCAGCAGAAATGCTGTTGGAATCTGCATTCACTACTTCACCCCAAAATCCGTGTCTTAAAGCTAATCCTTTAATGTTCACTGGTGTGCTCTCTACTGTTGGGTCGTTAAGCTTAATATGTTGGTCTATCCTTTCTTCTCTTGGCCCCTCCCAACTCTCTCTTAATCACTAGCACTATTAGCACCACAGATCTTAAATTTTCCTGAAGTTCCTCTTGTGTTTTAAATATCTATACTTATTCATGCATGCTCACATCTCCAAATGGCACACATTATGCTATGACATCTCAATAAATAAATATATACATAGATATGGTTCAGTATTGGTATGTTTTTTAAAAATGAGATCATATTATGTACTGTGTGAATTCACTCTTAGGTGCTGCAACTCTGCTTTCCTAAGTCGTTAAAATTCATTCAAGTGCATCTTAATCGCTTAAGACTACTCAAGTTAAAAAGCACCTGATAGGGCCGGGGATTTAGCTCAATGGTTCCACATAAGGACCCGAGTTCGATCTCCGGTACCAAAAAAAAAGGCACCTGATAAAGAACACTGAAAAAGATTCCTTCCACACCCTTAACCTCAGGAATTTCAAGGTCTAGATGTTCGAGGTGATTTATTATACCTGGGATCAATAGTACATTAATGCATATCAGCATATCTCATTCATGTGATTGCCGGAAGGGTATGGTGTGGAAAAGGAGGAGAAAAAAATGAAGACTTAATTATTGTAAAAATGGTCACAGGAAACAGACAGCACATATGAAGATAATTTTACAAACAGCAACCTCTGTTTTGATCATTTTTAAAATTTTTATTGTTTTCCTTTTTATGGTTGTGAGGTTTGAACCAGGGTCTCCAACTGAGGTACATTCACAACATTTTTTGAATTATTAAATTTTGGGACAGTTGCCCATGTTGGGTTGAAACTTGTGATTCTTCTGCCTCAGTTGCCCAGAGTGCTGTGTCACCACATCTGGCTTGCCTTTTTTTTTTCATAAATAAGCAAATATCTTATTCTGAGGAACCATCAGAAGTGACCTGAGAGCAGTGAGTTAAGTGCCCAGCAAATGGGACTCATCTTGATTTGGCCACTATATCTTCATCGAATCCGTTACTGTCTTTGAATTTGAAACAAGGGTCTTGAGTCAGCCTCAGCTGCTGATTCTTTTCTACAAACATGTGAATTTCATAATTCATCGCAGAAGGATCATATCACATCCACTTACATATATCCATACCTGCTGTCAGTCCTAAATAGCTAGGACCTAGCATTCTCAGGGCCTAGAACTTTGCTCAACAAATTCACACTAAGTATTAGGTGAATGAGTGATTTTTTTTTTCACTATCAGCAAATGTTTGTGTTCAGTAGCTCTTGGTCCAAGGCTTAGACTAAGCACAAGGGACAGATGGTACCAAACGGGACCCTGGAGGTCATCATCAGGGCAAACAGAGCTCAAGTCTGCCATGACCCTAGTTCAAAGCAGAATGTGGATTCTAAAAAGAGGTGCAGCACCCTCTGTGACTCAGAGGAGGCCAGGCTGGTGCAGGCAGTCAGGGCAGGGTTGCTATAGGGATGGACGTGACTGAAGCAAGCAGCAGCTGTGGTGGAAAGTCAAAGGTATGGTGGAAAGAAGCTCCAGATGTTTGACAAAAATGAGCAATGTAATTCAATGAGGCTGAAGTTGGAGTCTGAATGGGAGGCATGGGAGAATACAAACAAACCTGGGGAAAGTGGGCTGGGAACTTTGTACAACTGACCTCATCACCAAGTCTCTGAGCCAGGGAATATGTCTTAAGGAAACTCCCCAGCATCTGGCTAAATGGTCACGCCAGAGAATGAGGGAATCAGGGTTCTTGCCCCAACTCCAATCATAGCCCCATTACCTTGGTCTGCTCACCATTTAGGGCTTTGTGGGTAGAAGGTGTTCAAAAATAGAAACTTGTGAAGGTCACTGATGTAAAGAAGCACAAGAACAGGAAGACAAGAAGGTGCCACTGCAATAGAAAAGAGGCAAGAGGAATAAAATTCTGAAAGAGAGGGAATAGCAAGAATGAACAGACTTTCAACCCAGAGAGATTCCATGAGCTCTATCCATTCATTAAGGACCCAGGATAACTGCAGTGCCAAGGTGAGCTGATGGGAAGGCTGTGACATCCTTTGCAGACATAAGCAAGGCAAGAGGTGGAAACAGAGGCTGACTGCCTGAGTCTGAATCCCAATGCTGCAACATAATCATGTTGAACTAGATAAGGTATAAAGTTTCGGCACATGGCATGAGGTAAGAGTCAAATAAGTGCTCACTATTATTCATCAGACAGAATGGGATTGCAGAAAAGAAAACTTCACATGCAATGAGGAAGGGAAAATTAAGTACTGTATCTAGGTGGATATGTTAGGGTTTAAAATAAATAAATAAAAATGGTCAGGGCTGGGAGTATGTTAGCGTATATATATATTTTAATTAAAAATAAAACATTTTGGGGGAAAAAAAGCGTGGTCAGCAACATATCACAAAAAAAGTAAAGCTGGATGAATATTTTCATCTCTTCTACAATGGAAATTTAAGTAGGGAGGGAGCAGCGGTGTGACTGAAAGTACAAGAAGTGATGTGTGACAATAATAAGATGAGCTCGTGTGTTTTTCACATGTCATGCACTGTGCTGCATTTTTTTATGTCACAGCAGCCCTCCTAGGTGGCCATTTTTATCAGCCCCTTTTCACTGTGCAGAAACTGAGGCAGAGGTGCTAATTATGGTTCATAGCTTTTAAGCTATGAAGGTCATGGGCATGGTAATCCAAGGCTTGCATTCTGATGTTCTTCCTTTTTTTCTTAATCATTAGCAAGATAGACTTGAGGATAAAGGAGGAACAAATTCTAGAAAGTGGCCAGGTAAAATTCTTAGCAACGGTGTAAAGAAGCAGGAAGTAGGAAGTAAAACAATATTTTACTATTTTGAGTATGAAGAGAGAAAAAAAAATCACTTGAGGCCTAGTATCTCATCAATTTTCTAATTAAATTGTCCTGGTTTGCATAACTCTAATAACACACAAGGCACAGAATAGACAGATGTTCATGAATTCCCATGGCATCTCTGGGAAGCAATTTGGTACTTTTGATTTCTTTTTAAACACAAGTAATGGAGACACAAAGAAAATGACATTCTGCATGATGAGCCATGCAGAAGGAACCTTGAGACTGAGTATTGGGCTTCAAATTCTATGGTTAATGTAATAGGTGTATTTCTCTGCCTTAGAGGATTTCTTCAGGAGTGATCTCTTCAAAAGTCTTATTAAGAAGATCTGAGTAGATCAGCCTGTCAATAGGGGACAATTAGAGTCAAGGACTAAGAAAGTAAGATGGCGCCAAACTGTGGAAGTTTACCACATTTAGGCAGCTGGACCACGTGGGCACCAAAAGAGCGACAAAATCAAAAGGGCAGGTTGTGAAGTTTTATCTGGGGATTGAGAACAGCATGAATTGAAATGGGAATTGAAGGTTAGTGAGCACAATATAGACATGAGTGAGGAGAGGATGAACCAGGGAGAACAGACATGATGGAGAAAGCTAGGAAACAGGAAGACAAGATAAAGCCAGGTAGATTCTCTGACCATGACCACACAACCCTTCTTCATCCAGAGACCAGCACTTCTAGACTTAAATCTGTCCCAAGCTCTTCTTAGCAACCCCCTCACAGGTGCTCTGAAGAGACTTGCGTATGGTAACCCTTTAGTCCCATTCTGCCTCTGTTTCTCAGGTTTGAGACACAGGTGGGTAGCCATCTTGTTCCTGTGGTCAAGTCCTCACTTTGCACCCTCATCCTACTATCTGGATTTTCTGTGCTTACCATGCAGAATTATTTTTTTCTTCCTCCTCCGAGAACTTTTCCTTTTCTTTCTCCCTCTGATTCCCTCCTCTGGGTTTTCCCAGGTCCCAGTCATTATAACCTCAAGTCACAACACTCTATTTTGCAGGACCTATACCTCTCCCACTTAGCTTCCCCAACTGACCCAGTGGCTGTTGACCCAGTTCATCCCACCCTGCTGCCTGCTGCCTGCTTCCTACTTTCTTCTTCCTATTCTTACTTCCTACTTCCTGCTTCTATGCTGTAGCTTCACTCAGCATCAACCACAGAGGGATCCAGAAGATTAAATGTTCCATTCTTTTAGGAGGGAATTTATCCAATTTTCAATCTAAAAAATTAAGAATATGCAAGAGTTAACATGAACAAAGTTGAAGTGTTTTCCTTTTTCTTAGCCCTAGAAACTTTGAATTCTAGGTGAACAAAGGTTTGTTCAACCAAGTGGAAAAATCACTTCCATGAAAGACAAGACAATGATTATTACCCAGAACAGACAAAAGGAGCTAAGAAATGGTGCTAAATTTTGCCTCCTCAGGGAGAGCCCCCCCAAAATATGTTGCTCCTTTTATCTACCAAGAGGCCCAGTGCTCCAAAACACATTCTCAGAATGCCAGACACGTGCCTCTTCCTTGGAATTCTACGATGATGGATCAAACTTGAAGTACTTGAAAGGTTTCACAAGCTTTGACTTCTTGTGAGAAGAAAACAAATAAATGTTTCCATACAGTGTAAAAAAACAAATATGAGCCATTGATTTGTGTGTGTATGTGTGTATTCAAAATTCAAATACCAATGTTGCTCAGTTTCAATTCAGATACTAGACAGACTTTCATGTAGGTTGTTTCTGGAATCAAATCTAAACCTGCAACTCCCAAGAAGCTGAAATTGTACTCTCAGACATTATCCCTGATGTTGTCACATTTTTCAAGATAACATTTTATATTTTACAACACTACAGAATTCTAATTTGAAATTTGAAGCTTTCACTTTTGTGTATGACAGTCATTGAAACTAAATGAAACCAATTAGCACTTCACTTTTTACTGGTTAGTCTAAAATCTTTTTCCCTCTTTGGTGGTATTCCTTTTTTCTCACTTCATTAAACAAAACAGTGATACATATATTATTAAATAAGGTTAACATATATTCTTCCTTATTGTGTTTAAACCTAAGCTAGAAAACCAAAAGAATTAAAATCTTAAGTGCTCAGATATTGCCATTTGCTTATTCCTATATACAGAAATATAAAACGGTTCACTTACATAACTTTACTTAGACATTATTTTCAGAAAATGTTATTCAAGAATCTACTAGAGTAGATTGTTTTCCAAGTCCCCAAATAATCTAGTCATTATATTTTATTATTCATTAAATTTGTCAATTTGTAAGTACACACGAAGCTGCCAATTAACATGCTACTTCTTGGCCTTTTGTATTAAAATTTTTTAAATATGATCTGAATAATTAATTTTCAAGACTGCAGAAAGACCAATCTTACTCACAATCACTGAATTTCATAAATATCACTAAAATGAGTGGTAATAAAAACTTTCTACCTAATAATACTTCAAGGAATATGTCAAAAATTAAGAAGTGATAGTACAGGTTTGTCTTTAACAAGTCTAATACGAGGGCCAGGGATTTAGCTCAGTGGTTTCACCGCCTGCTGCACAAGCACAAAGACCTGAGTTCTATCTCCAGTACCAAAAAACAGAAAAAAAAGAACAAGCCTAATATGTATAAGAATATTTTCATGAATTCTCTGAAGACAAATGTCATGAGATTCATAAACTGTCCTGTGTTCATGCTTCTCTGGTTGGGTTTGTTTATTTGACTTATAAGACTTATAAGACTTAACATATAGTCAGTGTAGACTTCTGAAAAATAGATTTTACTCCCTCTGTCTCCATTTTCCTTTGTCTTTAAGGTCTGTTAAATAGCCCCTCATGTACTTCCTTCATATTTTAAGATTTAACATTATGATGTGCTCTAAGTAAGCACCGTTTGGATACCTGGTTGCTTGGCTGCCTAAATTAAATGTACTATGCTATATGAATAGGAAACCACAGCCAAGAAAGCCTCTTTTCTTTTAGACATCAATATGTAACTGGAAACTGGCCATTTTTAAGGACAGTCTTATTTACACATTGTAAAATGAAGTCAGGAGTAGATAATGTAATAAGAATTCCCAAGTAAGAAATATTCAGAGGAAATAAAATGGGGCAGAGATCACTCAAGGCTTCAGAACCACTTGAGCAGAACATTCTCCCAAGATGGACGTCAGAACAGAGACAGTTATCATGAAGTAACTGGGCCATAGCAAGTGCTGAGCTCCCACTTTACACTGGGAGGTACCTCTGAGGAGACTGAAGAATGGCTGGGAAAAGAAGAGCACAAAGGAATAAGAAAGATTATAAAGAGAGAAACACTTGTATAGTCTCTTATAACTCTTTAAACTCTTCAACACTTCTAAGTGGTTATGGACCAATTTCAGAGAGGGGAAGAGAGAGGGAAAGTGGAAGGAGGCAAGGAGGGAGGAAAAATAAAGGAAGAAAAGAAGGAGGAAACAAAGAAAGAAGGATGAAAAAGAAATATTTCTGCATCACTCTTAACTGAAAATACAGAAAACCCAGAACCTTATTTTATTAAAACTCCATTGTTTGGCTTCTCAGTCTGATAATGGCTCCAATAAGACACCAGCACTACTTATTTCCTGCAAAAATAGTCAGGAAGGAACAGCTCAGATAAAGGGCGCTGGGAGGAGCTTCGTTTCCATGGCCTCTACCTTCAGTCCAATGTACTTCTCAGTCAAGAGAGGAGATATTCTGGGTTATACTGGTAGTGTCAAGATTTGACATTTATGATCACTCTATTAGTCTGCTTTCCTGTTGCTGGGAAACAATGTCTGACATCTCCAACTTAAAGGAAGAAGTTTTAATTTGGCTCAGAGTTCAGGGGATTCAGTCTATCCTCATCTGGCTCCAACACAGGTGCATCATGATGGAAGATCATGGCGGAAGAAAGTTGCTCACCTCATGGCAGCTAGGAAATAGAGAGAGAGGGGAGGATCCAGGGATAAGAATGTACCCTTTCAGATCAGACCCCAGTGACCGCCTCCAACCTCGAACAGCACAGTCAGCCCTGAACTCATCAACGGATGAATCCACTAATGAGTATAGCGCACTATGATCGAATCACGTTCCCAAAGCCCCACTTCTGAACATGGAACTCTTGGGGGACATTCTAGATCTAAACCACAAGACTTTCCCACTTCCTTATAGAAATATGATCTTTTTTCTCTTTGTCCCACTTCCAGTAGGAGACAGAAGTCCTGACTCTCTTCTTGAGACCCAAACTTTCCCCTCGTAGGTGGTCCCAAGATCCACATGTATGGATGTGAGAAATTATCAAGTAATAATTATAGATGTAAAGCTACCATTTCAATAAACTTTATAAGTAATAAAGTAAAAACAATCTCAGAAATTAACAGGTTTTATTTATTGTCCCTTAAAACTCCAATAGAATCAAATGAATGCATAAAGTACCTATGTTTTGTTCATTTATTTTATTTTATTTTTTTTGGTACCGGGGATCGAACTCTGGTCCTTGCACTTGCAAGGCAGGTGGCGGAACCACTGAGCTAAATCCCCAGCCCCGCTTAAAGATCTTAATGCACAAAAGCAACTCATAACCTCATCTGCAACCATGCATTCTAGTACACATCTCAGCTTTTCTCCTTCTTCACAGGTTCAACTCAATTTCTCACACTGCTGGGCACTGGTGGCAGACAGCGTCAACTGTTAGCTCATCTATTTGAACAATGATTGGTTCTCCTCCCCGTGGTTCAGAGTGGTCATTGAGAAGAATAGTGGAGGTGTGGAAAGGTGGCCATACAAGACATAAAATATGTTAGACTACAGTGGATTGCAAGCTCCAGGCAAAAAACCCCACTGTCCCCACCAAATATGTTCCTTTCTGATGTTCCAAAGCAATCCTCCTTTGGTGGCCATCATGGTTGTTCATTTCAGCAAATCATGATGTTTCCTAACCATATGTCCATGAGGCCTCACACAACTGGACTATGTGTAAAAGTTAAAGGAGACATTTTGAAATAAACTCTACTTGGTCCCATATTCATAACACACATGCAAATAAGATCAATGTTTGGAGAAAATTTCAAACTGTTAAATAGAGAGGTTTTTTTTTTCTCAGCCCCACTTCTGCCTCCAGGGCCACACATTTAAAATTCTGTTCGAGGACAAGAAATTTAGTTGGATGTGATTAAGCAGGATAAAAATATTCTTAATTTAATTCAATTTTCTAAAACTGGCATTGAAATAGGAGAAATGTCACAATAATATTAAAATATTTTCCAAAGTTTGTGTTAAGATATATGTAATTCTTTGGTAGAATCCCTGACTTCCTATCACCATGATCCTTAGTGATAACATTAATGATTGTAATCAGTGCAGAAAAATGAATTTAGGACTGTCAATGTACATTTGGCTGGACTTTAGTTGACTTTTGGTGAAGAAGGGTTAGAGAACCATAACATCTTACAAATGTAACACTCTAATGTCAAATTCAAGCAAGAATTTTAATCAGCTAAAAGATAAATAGATAGATACACTGATATATAATTGATAGAATATTAATTAAATGATAAAATATCAACAAAAGAGTTTCTGAGCCTAGTAATCTCAAATGCTAAGGACTCCATCAGGATTATAATGATACAACCTGTTTTCAAATCTTTTTTTTTTTTTTGGTACCGGGGATCGAACTCAGATCCTTGTGCTTGCACAGCAGGTGGCAAAACCACTGAGCTAAATTCCCAGCCCCTATTTTCAAATCTTCCTGAGATTGTCTGTATGGATCTTATTTCTCCAACACACAGTACAGTGCATACTGGTCACTCTATTTAAGGTCTCCTTGGGCTGAAGGCATAACTCATAGAGTAGTAGGACACCAACTGAGGCTAGGGTGACTCTGTCCAGGTAGGAGCAGGTCTTGTGATGGAAACCTGCCAAAGAGACCCTCTCTTCCACTCACCATCTATCCTATTATCTTGTATTTTATAAAAGAGTTATCTTCTGGCCACCATATGGAGTATAATTCTAACAGAAATTGATGCCAACAGTAAGTTTCTTATAGACAGTACAGAAAAAAATAAACTTTGAATTCTTAGGATGAAGGAAAGGGGGAGAGGAGGAAGAAGAAAAGAGAAAGGAAAGAATGGAGTGAGCAAAGGAGATAATACTGTAATAAAATCCACCTTGGTGAAGATATAGTGCTAAGCATCCTACTTCCCACAGATAATGTTTAGGGCCACATTTCAATTCTGTGACTTGTATATGATTAAAGATTTGCACCTGGCCTCTAACTCCCTTAGGCCAAATTTCAGATTTTGCCCCTTACTGGTCACATGATTTGTACCACTACCTTGGCCTGGGCTTCTTAATTAGTAAAACAGAGATAATAATGTATTTACATCACAGACATGTGAAGGGTTTCATTATGTTTCAAAGTGCTCAGCACCTAACTAAGTTCTCAGTACTTGGTAGATTATTATTAGTGGTGTCATTTTTTTTTTTTTTTTTTGGTACTGGAGATCGAACTCAGGACCTTGCACTCGCAAGGCAGGTGGCGGAACCACTGAGCTAAATCCCCGGCCCCAGTGGTGTAATTTTTGAGATGACTAAATATTTACCCCTTTTTTGGGTAATAGATATTATTAAACATTATTGCAGATATACAACAAAGTTTCCAAGGTACGCACACACACACACACACACACACACACACACATCAGATTACCTTCCCTCATTTTTTAAAAACTTTAAAATATCATTCATCTAATGTAAGAAGGACTGTGATAGAGTGCATTAATCTGTAAAGCTTTAAATTTTTTTATTAATTCAGGTGCTATGGATTGAACCCAGAGCCTTAGATACACTAAGCCGGAGCTCCAACACTGAGCTATGCCCCGGCCCTTTCAAAGCTTTTTATAGCTTCTAACATGCAGGCTCCATCCAAAGAAATTGGATTAAATTTCTGGAGATGGGTCCTCACATAAGTAGCTTTTTATTTTAGCTTGCCAGTGGTAGTTCTAAATGGCAGTCAGAGTTAAGAACTGAAGTAGAGGGAACACTGGAGCTTTAGAAAGATTTTGTGGGTTCAAATCTCACTTCTCCCACTCACTAGCAATGTGGCTCTGAAAAAGACATCAAATGCCTCTGAGGCAGTTTCTACTTCTGTAGAGTGTGGAGCAGAATCCGTACCTACTTCTAGAGCTACAGGTTTCGATGTGATCACTGACATCAAAGACATGCTCTGTGGTTTGTCCTCGAGTCTGTTTGGAACTCCAGGGGAGGGAGCCAGCTACTTTGAAACCCATAGTTGAAGCAGGGTTATTTCCTATCCATGATTCTTGTTCTAGCATCTAAAGGAAGGAAGAGAGGAGGAGGAAAAAGCATAACTCCAACCCATTGAGCAGTTCCATGGAATCAGTTCTGAGAGTCTGCACGGAGAAAGATGTCACAGTTACCTCACACTCCCTGATCAAATATAGAATTTCCTTAGTACTTGTTTCTCTTTCTTCTTAGAGTAGTGAGGTAATGTGATTAAGATGAACCAGCGGAGACCTTTATAAGAAACATAAACCATAAATGTTATACATCATTCTAAATATTTAAGTAGTATACATTTTGTCTACTTTATCAAAACACTAAATTAGTAGAATCCAGGAGCTAAGTCTGATTAGTTTTGATTCAGCCTTTCTCCTGACTGCATTATTCAACCTATGAATCAGAGTTGAAGTATTGATCTGACAATATGAAATATAGAAAACAGGAATTTAACTGACATTAATTACCATGAATTTCTTCTGATCTGTTTTTCACTAATCTGGGTATACTAATCCAATCATGCACTGGAAACATACATCTATGTCAATTATCTTAATAAATAACATTGAGGCCCCTGACAGAAATAAGTTTTGCTTTATGTTCAACTGAGTTGGTGGCTTGGAATAAATATGGAGGTTTTAAAGTCACAATATAGCCAACTAAGAACTGACTTCTTGTGCTATTCTTTCTCATCTTCACTTTTTTATTAAAGGTGATATTGTGGTCTTCCTCACTATTTTAACTTGAGTGTGCAACATATAAATTACAAATCTCTTTTTCTCATGGCATAAATCTAACCTTAATTTTAACAGTTTGCTTCACCTTCTCTTAGGAGGCACTGTTTATAAGTTCTTTCAGTAGAGCAAACCCCATTTTGAAGATTCTGGATCTAAGACAAATGAAAAATATCTACTAATTAGACTAATTGCCAAGATTAGTGTATTTTTAAGACTAGATGCTCATCAAAAGAGAATGGGTTAAATAAATCACTGAACATCCATAAAAGGTAATACCACAGAGAAAAATGTGGATCTACAGCCAAGCATGGTGATACTCACCTATGGTCCTAACTACTCAGGAAGTTGAAGCAGGAGGATCGCTTGAGCCCAGGAATTCCAGGCCAGCCTGAGCAACAGAGTGAGACCTTGTCTCTTAAAAAAAAAAAAAAATGATTCAATGAACAAGAAAAGATATTAAAGATGTTTTTAAAATATAAAATAAATTGCAGAATTCTATGTATAATATCCATCTACTTGGGTTGAATAAATATTTTCTATGCTTATACATGCATAGAAAATTTCAAGAAGGATCTATAGGAAATGGTTAAAGGGGAGTAGAATTTTGTGAAGATTGGATTAATGGGGTTCTTTACTTTCTGCCTTATTCACTTCTGTGCTGAAATTGTGTGCCAGAAGCTTGCATTAATTTGATAATTTAAAAATATATAGTATGTCGATCCCCTCAACCATATACATAGAGGAGTGATCAAAATATACAGTGAACTAATGAGGATTAATGGTAATGTATATTTTACTGCATTGAATATTTTTATTTATTTAAACATTCATCGTATTTTTCAATTCTTTAGTCCCTGGAAGTCTAAATATGTTTGTTTACAAATGAAAAAAAGTTTTCAAAAAAGAAATTGCAACTTTAGTTCTTGAACATAATATTAACATTATCTGAAGGAAGGAAGTATGATTGTTTTGGATTTGAGCAATAATGTTATCCTCTGTCCCCAGAAATTTTGAATATTGCTATGGACATATTTTTATATTAGTGACATTAGAAAAGTACTAAGAAGTGTAAAAGAAACTGTTAAAGATTTGAAATAGAGAAAATGTATACAACACAGGTCTAGCTTAAAGACCCTTAAACATCAACTACTGATATGAACTTAGAGAAATGTTCAAATTTGGGGTTCTTATATGACAGCCAAATTTCCACAAAACCGCTTTCTTTGCCCAAATTCTGACCTAGGGCATTTCACCCCATAATCATCACTTCTGCCTACCATTCAACCAACATCTTGTCAAATCTGGCTGCAAGATTAAGTTTCCTGATTCAGAATTCAATATTGTAACCCTAAGGATATAAGATCCAAGCTGGAACATTCTGTTTTTAAAAAAAAATGGATAAAATTGTTTCAGCCCAGAGACCACAGTTTGCCCTGACGGTAATGATGAATCATCGGGACTGACACTAAGTGAAATGAGGTTGATGTTCTTGGCTTTATTCGTGCGCATTAAGCAGCATTTTACATTTGTCCCAGCTCTCAACCTCTTGGAAAAAAAGGTTGAAAGAGTCTTGTTTGTTTGTATTATTTAATGCTTACAAAATTAACTAGCTCTGTCAGAAGCAAATTTGGCTGCAGTCGTGCTCAAGTTTGTGTGCCTGGCTCCACCTCTACTCGTGCTGGGCTCTGATTCTGAAGGAATAGAAAAGAAGAGCTGAGAGATACCTACTTTTTTTTTTTTCAAAGATCTTCAATATCAATTAGGGCTTCCGGTATCCGAGCTTCTGTCTTGGTACAATTTTTTCCCTTTCATGCTCAGCCACAAAGTATTTCATTTTTAAAAATCTGTATATGAACTCCACTCTGCAGACTAACCTCTCTATAAATGATGCAATTTACCCAGGCATGGTGTTGCACTGTAATCTCAAGCACTTTGGGAGGCTGAGGCAGGAGAATCAAAAGTTCCAGCCCTCTTAGTGGGCTACTTAGTGACTTAGTGAGACGCTCAAAATAAAAAATAAAAAAAAACTGGGGATGTAACTCATTGTGAAGGCCCTGAGTTCAATTCCCACTGCAATACACCCCCCCACACACACATGCACAAAGCATACACATGCACACACACAAAGCACTTTATTCTTTCTAAGAATTCGCCCGAGTTCTTCAGACAAATGCTAAAGAAAAAAACAGCCTTTAATAGATATTTAATCTTTTTGAAGTATATATTTCTTTATATTTTTCAATGTGAGAGCTAAATGCTTTCTTCTTACAACAACTTCTAACTGTTCATCAAAAATCAAAGCCAAAAAATATGCAGTGTCAACATCACATTAAGCCCCAGAAACTATAATTATTATAATAAACTGCATCAGCACACTGCTTAAATTCTTGTTGTAAAGCTCCAAAGATTTTTTTAATAAAATATTCTTTAGTTTTAAAATTCATGAATGACATAAACCCCTAAAGTCTTTTTTTCTTTTCTTTTGCTTCTATGTTTATTTCATTTTTCTCATCCTAAAGTATGGCTTTACTATTTGTTTATGTGATCTCAGTTGCTAGGTGAGATGAAGTAAGCTTACAAAATAACAGCAAATATACTAACTAAAGCAGCAAGTGTGGCAGCGAGTGTTCAGCTACTATTTTGCTTAGTTTTGCCGATGGTCTCGTCTTCCTTTTCTGCCTCTGCAGCCTACAAAGACTCACTTCCCACTTATTCCTCAGCACCCGCACTCTAGATTACAGTGGAAAGGGGGAGGAAAACGGATGGGGAAATGACAGCGAAGGAAGAGCCAGTTGCCATCACTGGGCACTCGAAGGGCTCTGTCCTTTGCATGAAAGCTGTCACCTATTTATTTGCATCTTTGGCCCTAGGAAGGGAGAGCTGAAAATTGTGTGGGTATCTCTTTCTACTGGACTAATCCACCCCCTAAGGGAAGAAAAAATGAAAATAGGTGAATTTTAGAATATTCTGTTGATCCTCAATTTTTCCCTTGATCTTATGATTAGAAAAGTGCTTCTGAAGAGACTAGGGCTACAGTTCACCCCAAATCAGTGCTAAGTATCAACAGCTAATCTCTGTCTGGTGAAGAAAGAGTCTTCAGATCACGGGGCTCTTAAAGCTTGTGATAAAACAAAAAGCTATTTTCCAAAGACCAGCTGACTTGAAAAATAAAGTGTTTTAAAACCTAGAGAATTTCTTTTTAATATAAATAATCAAAAATGTTTTCATTTATTTTGCTGCTACTTACATATAATGGTTTTATATTTGTAAAATATATTAGTTCTAAAATAACAATAACATGATTATTTATAAGTGGGGTAAAGAAAATAACACAAGCATAGGGCAAACCAGGAATTAGTTTATCAAAGAAAAATTAAGTGATTATTTTCACCACAGTTGGCGCACATTGTAGAACTGGGAAGACCAAGAAAATAATAAAGGGAAACATGAATCCTTACTGAAATGTAATAATAGTCCCTTACGCACAATACTTTTGTCAAATTCAGATTTAAAAGAAATGTGTGAAAAAGCAAAGGTGGTATAAATCTTGATTATAATTTTGGATCATTTTAAAACAATAATTTGTCTCAATGGAAAAATGTTACATGTGCTCACAAAACAAAGCTTGAACTGGTAATTTGTTTTATTGGACATGCATTTCACCTACAAACAAAAAGAAAGAAAGGAAGGAAGAGAAGAAGGGAGTAGAGAAGGGAGGAGGGAAGGATGGAAGGGAAGAGAAGAGCATAAATGCTGGCTTGAGATTACATTTAGAACTGCTATTATCTCCCACCTAAAGGTTTGGCCAGAAATACAAACAAATTTAAAAGTCATATAATTTGGATTTCTTTCGGTGTTCAAATTATAGTCAATATCTATACTTTTGCACAATGTTTCTTTGTATCTGATCCTTTTATATTCACATTTTATTTCCTACTATACTTTCTAGTTACCTTCAAGAGCTAGGAAAGAAGCAACAATTGTACAATATCACACTGCAACTAAAAAGTGAAGGTTTTCAATATTTTCAGGCATGTTAAGTTCTCATATTGGTAAACAAAAACCAAAAGAGGAAGATAGGAAAAAGCCGAGGAAGAAATGCCTTTTTTCATTAACCTGTAGAACTACAGAGCTATAGGTTTTATACCAACAGATGTTCTTTCATAAGCATTCATGTTTAAGAATTACAGCAACCTCTCTGCATATAACAGAAGTAAAAATACAAAATCTTTAAGTTCTTAAATACTGAAAATGACCAAGTAATACAGGAAGAAAATTTCTTTAACCTTAGAAATAGAAAAGAAAATTTATTTTTAACACCCACTTCCATTTAATGGTAGCTCAGTAATATCTTTAACATTATTGTATAGTATTAGTACTAGTTTAATGAATTTTACACTAATGGACAAAACTGACTTTAGAATTTAAATACCTGCTTCAATTTAAAAATATTCCAAGGGTAATTCAAATTGAGTACCTCTGACAAAGTATTAAAAAGTTAGCAACAAACTTACATACAGTGAGTGGAGTATTAAGTGAAGCATTTGAGGCCAATGGAAAGTCCTTGCCACAAATTAAATTTTGGTGAGCCCAGCATTTACTAAAGAAATACTACCACCATTCTGTATTCAGAAATAATAATCCTTAATTAAGCTGTATTTTTCTGGTATGCTATTGATCTGTAACATCGTGGGAAAAATACTCTCAAATCCATCTGGTAATAATTTCACTCTCCCAAAATATGAAAATGTATTGAAACAATATGTCGGTTTCCAAAACATGGTAAAAAGCTCACAAAAATTACTTTTCTTTGAGTATATGGCGGTTATGATTAGCATATTTAGAACAGGTGTAGGTTAATCCTAAAGCCTAAGTTTTGTATATAGGGCATGAAAATCAGTCCTAATAATTGATTTGCACGTGTGATTTTTGCTCTCTGCCTGGGTACCCTCCTCCTAGGCAACCCCTGCCTCATGTCATACTGAGTAAATTCCAAGTAAGCAAGTTAGTTATTCCTAAACCTACATTGGATATTTTCTGGAATGAGAGAGGATCTAAAGAAATGTAATATACAAAATGAATTGTTCTGACACAAGTATTTTTGTGTTCTAGCACCAAAACTCAAAAGTGAGAAAATACACACTGAGATGGTTTTGCAATTCAAATGCACTTACAGTTACCCATAGTCCCCTGACCCATTAGCACACTACTGAGTACTGTCTTAGACATCTGCATTGACTTCCTAATCACAACATAACATGCTTAAAATTGTCTAAATCTACCTGGATGAAAGGAGACCCATTTTACAGGGAAGGAAAATTGCACCACTTTTGATTGCGTGTCTGACGCTATTAGAGTTTGGGATGTTCTCCTCACTCTTCTACTAGTGCTGTAGCAGGATCTACTCAAAGTACACCATGAGCACGTTTATCCAGCTGTCTCTCCTTTCCTAGCAATATCGTGGATATGCTTGATAAATATTTTTATCTAATTTGCCTCAACCGTTGTTTTCATTAACACCTAACTTAACATCTTCTGTACTGAGCTATTTGCAAGTCGGTCTGTGGATCCATGCAGCCAGCCCAAACCCTCAGGCTTGCATTTCAGGGTGGTAAACTGACCAGGTCCTCAGGAGACCCAAGAGCCAGGATGAGTATTGGACCTGGCGACCTGTCTGCATGAGATGAGGAAGAAACAAACAAAAACTGGAGACCTGCAGAAGTGATGAACTAAACATTTAATGACCAGGGAAGATGGAAATGCAAGCTTTCATTTTGAAATGATATTCAAACCCATGATTCAGAAACTCCTAATTATTTAGTTGGAATTGATTTGCAAATCATCTGAAGGATAATAATCCATGCTGTGGCTCAGGGGTTAGGAAGTTGCTATCCTGCTATCAAAAATCCAGTTTGATTTCCAAAATCTGAAAGAATGAACCAAGTTTCTTGACCTTGATATACTAGGCAGGGAGTTTGTTCTTCTGAGTGCTAGACTGCTTAATTGCTTGCTTGAGGGAGGGAAAATCCTGAGGGAAAGGTATATATGAGCAATATGTGCTCTGCAAAGCCAGTATCCTCTCCCAGCTGGAGCAGGGCCAGCAATTCAGGAAAGTCTGCTCTTCCCTCCAGTGGAAGGAACTGTGGATATTTGATCCTAGAGGTGAATGAAAAAAAAAACACTAAAGATCATATTTCATGGGAATCTTTCAGTGTTCTGAATGGAAAATATAACTGCAAACTTGTTTTTTGCATCTCCAACCCAAAGCCATTTAGGAGTAAGATTCAGAACAGGAGGGAAAAGGGACAAAAAGTAATTATTATTTTAATGTATTAGAGAAGAAGCAAACATGAACATGCACATTATCAAATTGGACTGCTCACACCTGCTGAGTAGCTATAAGAGGATATTTAAATCAAGAATTAACCACTTCTTTCTAATTATGAATGACGGCAAAGCAATAAAAATGTTCTTTCTTCTTTTCCTTATTGCAAGAAGTAAACATTTGAGTGTTTTTTTCTGTATTATAATAATTAAAATGAATTCATTACAAAAGTATATACTATTTTTTATTTATAGATAAGGGATTAATTTATATTTTCTGACTTTCATGGTGTACATATAAAAAAGTATGCCTTTTTTCTTTCCTTTTGAATACTTACTCTTTCTATTTCAAACAAAAAAGCATCTCATTTGTACATTTTTAACACCAATTTTTTTTACAATCCTCAGAACAACAGCTTTCTAATTTACTAACTTGAAAATAAGTATGAGTTCTTAACAAATGATTTATGAGAAACTACATCGGAAAACATTTTGATGTTACTATTTACAAAGTATCCTTAACATGTCATTAACATATAGTGTTTCTGAACATATGGAGCCTTAAAAAATTACTTAGAGTACATACCAAATTCAGAGTTGGATAAAAATAAACTGATTGAAAATCCTGACAAATTGGAAAGTAAGTCTAGTATCTGCAAAATATACAGATTCCTGTTTTAAAGTATATGCCAGAACCTTTTCAAAGTATATACCTTTACAATTGATTTCCAATAAATAACTTTGAATAACAGACTAGAAGTGTCTCCCTTGATTTTTCACCAGAAATATATACAAAAGGAAATCCTATTTCTTATTTGGAACTGAAGCAGAATAATTTTTCACAGTACCAACTACCATAAGTATGTTATGCAGAAGAGAGAACATGAAACTGAAGGAAAGTTTATTAAACAGGACAAGACAGATGTCAGTGGCTTGAGTGTTATTTATATACGTAAAGGTCATCTACTTTAACAGGTATTTATTTAATTCCCTACATCACAATTTTTTATCTCTATTTGATATACTTTCTCATCAGCAAATGCTTACACCAAAGCAGGTAATGACCATAGATAAAATCAGTTTACATATTTTCTCTGACAAATATATACCCAGAGATTTTGTTCTGTATAGTCCAGTAGAACAAAAACCAACTTGAAAGTTTAAAAAAAAATTTTTTTCTGTTGAAACGAACATCTACTTCTTTAAAATAGTATGAGCCTGTGGGAACATGGTATTATATATGTGACATTTTCCATCTAAAAATATACTATGAAGCATGCCAGTATTAATAAACCATGTGCTTTTGGAACCCTGAAGTGCTTTGCTATAATTTTGTGGAAAACAGAGCAAGATGGTATATTTTCCAGCATGCTCTTAACATACAGCAAACACATTTTATGCCATCACCTTGCCAGCAGCTTGTCTTGATTGGAAAGTGTACAGAGAAAAAAAACTTTTAGGAGTTCATAAATATTCGCAACCACATTCTGATTTATGATTTCCCAATTCTTAAGTGAGCATAGATAAACTTAGACAAAATTTAGTCCGAGATACACTACCAAAAAAAAAAAAAACCCAAACCATCGATATTCCCTTTTTCCTATCCCTACCCCCATCCTAGAAAAATCACCCCCGTCTGCAGCAGGGCACTAACATTCCTTCACAGCCTCAGTCATTGGAAGGCAAATGAAAATACAATGATCCTTTCCTCTTCTCATTTAGCTTCCAACGCAAACATTTCAACCCGAACATAAACTACCGTTTTCACGGAAAGCACTAAACACAGACAGTAGGACTCACTGACCCATTTGGAAGACAAAGACGACAGAACAGGAGAGCTCTCAAAATCAGCTTGTGAGGCCTCTCAGAGATATTCTTCTGGCATTTCATCGCAGCAGCCCCAGACCAGTTCACCTCCCTGGATACAGGGCGGAGGAGCTAAATAGAGCTGTTTATTAGAGCTGCTGTGCTGGATTGCATTAGGACCGGCAAGCAGACCACCTGGACCTCTCAGACTGTGGCAGTGTTTAATTTGCAGCCTGCCCCTCTGCAGCCGCCCAGACAGCACTACTACTACATTCACCAAGCTCAATCACACATTATCGGGGTTAGGAGTCAAGGCACTTGTGTTTATATATTTATATTTTCCATACAGAAAGAGAGGGAGAGACAAGAATACAAACCAAATAAAAAGACTCACTAGCACTAGGAAAATTTTAGCTACTACCTAGCAAACATAATACTTTATTCCTTTCTCACACTTGTATTTCTTTCAGAGATCACAATTTAAACAGAAAAAAATAATTCTGAAATGAATTTTTCTTAAACATTCAGACCAAATCCTAAATTAGATATGTTCTTCCGGGTGTTGTTGTTGTTGTTGTTGTTGTCGTCATTATTTTAGTTTTTGCTTAAGAGCAGCACATTGAAGTTTTCAGCTGAGGTTCCCTGGCCAGATTTAATGGGTGCCTTTTGCCTTTCGCACTTTCAGCACTACACTGGCAGGTAGCTGAAGATACACATAGAAAGATGGAACAGTAAATATGAATTATGTGAATCATATGGTGAGACCCTTGTGGAAAAAAGGGGAGTTGAGAAATGGCTGACTCCATACCTGACCAATTACAGCTTGCTTGGTCCCCGTGTCCGGCTGCGCTGGGAGATCGCAATCCATCATATGTTGTCTTTGAAAAGGAGAATGGGGGTTTCTGGCAAGCATCTGTCAATCAACTTCTGCACTCACAACCATCACCAAAAGCAAGGGGAAAAAAAGTCAAGCTGCTCTACCAAACAGGATAAAACTGTCATGTGACCTCCAGCAGACACGCACACACATTCACTACCTCCATAGAGCGTAAGAATTTTCTGTAGATATGAAATGACATTGACAAATATCCAATACCAAGTAAATAAAGTGAGACAAACAGCTATTCACCCAAGACGAAACGTGGGCTGTATTCTTCAGCTAAAGGTTCGACAAACCCACGAGGATTTCTTTTTAATGTCCTAGAAATCTATGTTTAAACCAAAAAACAAAATATTAACTATTTCATGTGAGTGATAATTAAACCTTTGCTTGTCATCATAGAAATTTTTGAAATTCTAATTCATTGTCTTAATTATCCTCTCTTAAACTGTCCCTAATGATTTTATTTTCTAAAGCTCTAAATGACCTTTTGACAATTTGCAGTAATCTCTGCAATTTTATAGGAAGGCACCTTTATAGAAAAAGCTTGAAATGTTAACTGACACATAACACAGATACCTTGGTATTTGTTGATTGAAAACGGATATATACAATCATTTGTGTAAACTGTGATGACCATTCAAATATAAAATATTCAAAGTGTGTAAATAGTAGTCAGTAAACTTTTCATCTCCTGAAAGGTTAGGAAATTATTTACTTGAAGCTCATCTAAAGTGATGTAAAGGGATGACAAATATTTTAACTTTTTTCATTTAATTTAACTGTTTGATCCTACACTGACTAGGAAAGATTGTTTATATATTATGGGTCAATTATTCTCAGACATTAATATAACAGTTTTAAACCTTTCAAGATTAAGATCAGAACCTAATTTTGAAGATAGCCCAACAGATATTGCAAAGTTGCCCTTTGAAAACCTAAAATTATAAATAGAATCCATTAACTTGGTGGCATTAGTCTGCATCTGCTCACTTTTAAAACTGTAGTTCATTAGTGTATTTTCCCTAAATTGTCAAAAAATTAATGAGCATATTTTGTATCATTAAAATGAGGATTTTTCCCCCAATGATCCAAACTGATGTTGAGCTTGAGAAATAGGGAGGTTAAGAAGACTATTTATTTATTTGAATAAAATTTTTTTTCCTACTCGCATATGACATTTGAAGCTCAAGAATGGAATCTCACCAGGACACGGAGGTGTCCAGTGAAGAGGACTATTTAATACAGAATATTATGTAAATTACAGTATTGTGTAATATATCTTGAAAAATAAAAGGAAGTGCAGTAAGAGAAAATAAAAACATTTTTCAATGTTTTGAAAGAAAGCTTTAAGCAGAATAGAACGGATTGAAGTTCTACGGACTTCTCATTAAGAATTGCCCGAGAAAACACACACACACACACACACACACACACACACACACACAAACACACACACACACACAAAATCTCCCGGCAAAAACAAGCCCTGCACCAACTCTGCAGGACAAGAAAGCCCTCTCGGTCTGTGTCCCTGCAGACCCACGCCCGGGAATTCCTGAAGTCGCCCCAGATCCGACCTCGCCGAGGACAGGGACCTGGGCCTCCGTGGGGACCCGCGGGCCCGCGAAAGGCAGACGCGCGCCAGGGCTGGGTGTCGCCTCCTCCGGATCGTGGTCTGCAGACTGGGGGACCGGCGGTGGGACGACTGCACCCGGGACCGTGGCAGAGAGGAGAGGCCTGAGCCAGCTGAGCAGCGCCCTGGCCTCTCGGGTTCTTGGGGGACCCACGGCCGACCCTGGAGCACCCCGCGCCCCTGCCTGCTCCTCTCGGGAGTGCAGCCCCTGGGCGGTGCAGGCAGACTGGGCCCAGGACTGTTGCACCCTCTTTACCGCAGCCTGTGCTCCCACTGCGGGCCACTTCAATTCCCAGGGCTCTGAGCTTGCAGTGTCTCCCCACGGGGTCGGCGGGGGGGGGGCGGGGGGGGGACCACTGGCTGGTTGTTAATCTGCTTCGGTCCACGGCTATCTGGCCTGGGTTAACTCTGATCATTACCAATCAACACTGGTGAGGGCCTCAGCCAGGATTGTGAGGCCCTTCTCATTGTATCAATCCATTAAACCCTCAACCACCCCTTGAGGCAGGGGTGATTATTCTCATTTTACAGAAGAGTCTCGAAAAGAAAAGAAAAAACTGCTCAAGATGAAGGGGAACATGATGTAAGCCATTTCGAATTCCAAAATGGAACTTTTTGTGTGAAACCAGAGTCAAGTAACTTTCAAACTAATCTCCACCGTATAGTGGCTGTATAATGGCCTTCATTCCTTCAACAGATATCTATGGGGCCTGTACTTGGTGCCAAGTTCTGTATTAAATGCTAGTGATACAACAAAACAATACAGATTGCTTTAAAAAGAATAAAAATAAACTAAGCGTGCTAAGATGTGTCTGTGGGGATTGTTTGATTCTAGCTGATGGAAAATATTCCCCTTTTTTTAGGCATGGTAATGCGCAGGCATCTCCTCCATCCATTACCTAGAACTCAGCATGGTCTTGGGTAAGTCCCAACCTCTCTGAGTCATAAGTTTCTTGTCTTATGCCAAAAATAATAATTCTTAAGGATTTGGGGAGATGGTTCACGGAAGCTTCTTGAGTTATCCTCTGTAGATACCCAATGAGTATGTGGTTTCTTTCCCTTGTGGAGGACTGATGAATTGGGCTAGGGAAAGCAGGACACCACCATGAAGACCGTGCAAGGATTTGGGCTGTGATTTAAGTAGAAGGCAGCTTCTGTTCGGGACAGGGGACAGCATGAGCAAAGCCCACTTACTCCTCCAGTCCTGTGGGTGGCGGACACATTTAGGAAGAATGATGGAAAGTGAATAGGACAGAAGAGAGGCATGTCAGCTAACATTCCCTTGCACTCCTACCATAGAATTTAGGAAATGAAACCTCTTAATTGTAAAACTCATCATGACCATCCAGCTTTCCCTTTCCCCCATCAAATTTCCATAACATTGTGCATTCTAGGCCCTGTAAGTCTCCTTCCTCCATCAAGGAGCTGCTAGACTCACTCATTCCTAACATAGGCCATGTTGCCTGACAACCGTCACTCTGAATCAGACCCAAAGGGGACTCAACACTATAATTCCGGCCCCAGCTTCTCAGGATAAAGATGCCCTTGACTTTTTAATATTAAAAAACAAAGGCCATGAAAGATGAAAGTAGTACTGGGAACCAAGATAAAGTGGAAGTTTGGGTCACCCCTGTCTTTGTATTCAGGGTGTGCTTTGCAGTATTTAAGGATGAGAGGAGATAACATAGCTAGATGCTTCTTCCATGCAAGAGCCAAAAGCAAAAAAAAAAAAAAAAGTGGGTGGATGTTTCAACAAAAGTCACTAAGAGGACTCTGCTCCTGCTAGACAATTCCCCTTAAAAGCTATCAATATGGGTAGGTTTACTTTAATTCTATGGGACCGTCTTTCTCTTGGTGGAGACCTGTTCTGTCTCTCTATTGGAGTTTGTTCCTTTCTTTGTTGGCAGTATTACTTTATTTGTTCATTTGTCTGCTAGTCCTTGGTTTTTCACACTAAAAATATATCCTAAAGATATCCTCATCTTCCTTAATCTATTTCTCTAATAGATTAATCTTACCTTTTCTCTAACTCATTTTTTGTTTGCTCGTTTGTTTTTCCAGATCTCCACTCAACTTCAGCCTTCTCCTCATGAATCATCATGGCAGAGCTCTCTTTGTGGTATGGCTCACCATTCAGCTGTCTGGTGTCCCAAGGATTTCGAGGCTCATGTGACAGCCAGGTCCCAGGTGGACAAGAAACAGAGTGGAAATAGATGGACAAGATCATGGCCCATCACTTCCCTTTCCACGGCCTTTAGTTTGCTCCTGTCCCCTATTCTCAAAGTCTCTTTTTCCTAGAATGTGATGCTGCATCCTCAACCTCTGGAATGATCCAATGCTTTCTCTATTTTCACTCCCCTACACACACACACACACACACACACACACACACACACACACCCTCCACACATACACACAGGCACACACTACATTTTTGTCTAGACTTTGGAGTTTTGTAGAGCATTTCTCTAGAATAGTCTTTCCAACCACTATCAGTTTCCTTAAGCACCATTAGATGTCTTTAACTTCCACAGGACACTGACCAGTATAAATAATCTGTACCCTGGGATCTTTTGTTGTTGTTATTTTCATATTTCTATAGAGTTGAGGACAGGAAAAATACCAAAAGCAGAATGATTAGTTTTAAAAGTAGAAGAGGAGAAGAGAGAAACACCAAACATGTCAACATCCAGGGACTGAAGAATTGAGAGGGGCTTGATGATACTCAGCCCGGGCATCTATGATTTACAGTTTTCTACAACATAATTTGGGAGCACTGGTTTTTCCCCTGAGAAATGGTGACAAGATATTGCCTTTAAAATGAACAGCTGAGAGGTTCGAGTGTCTGTTGACTCTAGGAATGGAAGACCTGTGAATATACTAATGCTTTATTTGACCTTCTACTTTATTATCTTTTCTACCAGGTGACTGTAGCTAAGATAAAAGCACAATATGCCAGTACAGGAACTAATTACTCTGTAATTTCCAGTTGCCTCTTCCACAAAATGCTTTGGTTATAGTTATACATTTTGTTCTTCTAGAATCGATTTCTTCTGCCTGGGTTTGCTCAGGAAAAGTCACTGAAATGCTCGTAGGCTTTGCTGTATTTTTGGCAGTTTTGGTGTCTGGGGCTAATGCTAACATGTGACTTCTCGTGAAAATCTCCAGGTGGACAGATACACAGTCTGTTTCTTTACAGCCACAGGACACAGGAGAGCATTTTCTTCTTTAGTTCATGGCTATAGCTCCACATGGCTGAAAAAGCTAAATATCACCATCCTTTTATTTCTGCTATCAATAGGTTCACAGCACTTAGTCCTAGTTCTATTGTTTGGAAGACAAATGTTTTTAAAAGAATGTCTGCACAGAATGAGATTTATGAAGAGAAAGTCACCACTCAGATCTTAGTTTGGAAAAAGTATTGCTACTTTGGCTTTCTCTGTAATCATCATCATCATCATTATTATCATCAATAGCAATGATAACAGAAAACAAGAGTGGTTCTCAATATGTAGAAGAATTCTTGAGGTCCTTTGAGAGGATATCTAGAGGTAAAACTTTTTCAAAATAATACTAAAATAAGACTTTTCTTTTTCACCCTCACTTTCTGAAAAGCATGCATGCAGTACAGTTTTCCTGAGGCGATTTCCTCATAGACTGAATGCAGAAACAGGTATGAGACTCCATGTGTGCCAGCAACCCAGGTCTAGATGAGATTTGCAAAAACTGTACAAGGGGTGATCAAAATATACTGAGTGCATACATTTTAAAAATTAATTACAGTAAAAGGCACACTGCCATTAATTCCCCTCAAAATACTCCCTCTCATTCAAACACACTTATCTTGTCATTCTTGCTGCTTTCTGAAGTGGTTTTGGGGGTGAATGCTGGTGCCAAGTGCCATCCAATGTAAAGGCAGGCTCATAAAAACATGGCAGTGCATCCTCATCTACTTTATTCACTGGATCTGGCACCGTGCGACTTCTGGCTCTTCCCCAAGTCAAAATGATCATGAAAGGAAAACATTTTGAATTGATTCAGGACATCAAAGGAGCCACAACAGTGCAACTAAAGACATTTCTGAAAGAGGACTTCCAGAACTGCTTCAGAAAGTGACAAGAATGATGGGATAAGTGTGTTCAAAGTAGGGGGAGGATTTTACAGGCGATTTATGGCTATGTGTTCTTTACTGCAACACATTGTGTAAAATTTAACCATTTATCATATTTTTCACTCACACCTCACACAGTGGTACTACCCTTCTTACTAGGTATTTTGTTTGGGAAAATATAGTTATTTGTCATAAAAGATTATTTAAGCAATTTAATTTGTTTAAACAAATTAGTAAATAAAGTTTTTAATTTCTCAGTTTTGATTTCTAATATTATGACAAAACAGAAGTACATGGGGATGCTAATTAATTTTATAATGCTCTAAAGAGGTTCAAAAAATTGAAGAATTGCAAATGTGATTAAGTGTTTACTATTTGCCACACATTATTCTAAGCACTACACTTTTATTAACACATTTAATCCTCAGGCTGCCTCTAGGATATTTTTATCTTGATTCTATAGATGAGAATGTACTGACAGAAGCATTGTATTGAATGTCATAAATGCTCAGGTTCTTAAGGATGAATGCAATAAAGCAATAAGTTTATAAATGTGCAAAATGGGATATGCAGGACTCCCTGGGTGGTGGTAGTATAAAAATTATTAAAGATTTAAAGGTATTTTTGCAGAATGCTCATCTGTGGCCAGCACTGAACCTACAACCCAGTAATTCAAGTGTCCCTAGAAACAGTCACGGGCTCAAAGAAGAGCAAAGGATGATCTGGTTTTCCTCTCATCTCTAAGACTAACTAGCATGACACTGGGTCTTAATGGAAGTGTTAGAATCTTAGTACTTTTCCCAGTTAGCACATTTTGTAACTGCCAAATCTCCATCTAGCTCAGTTGGCAAACATATCTACACAGAACATAAAAGATTGGAACCTATCGTTAAGATTCATTTGATTGTAAAGCTATAGTTAAAGCACCCTACCCATTACATAAAGCAAAAGTATTTGTAATTACATCAATGATCCAGGCTTCCCTTTCAGGATCATCCTCTTGGAGAGGCAATATCATTTTTTCAGTTGACTATTTTATATACTACTTGGACAGGAAGATTCAAAGGCAAGGGAGAAGACAGCAAAGTAATAAAGATATAAAGTTGGAAATAATATGAACAAATAAAATACAAGTATAGGTGAGAAAAAACAGAGAGGAGGAGGAGGGAGAGAGGAGAAAAAAAATGAAGGAGAGGCACAGACTGGAGCCTGAGAGCCAATTGGGTGAGAAACGCTCCTCCCAATGTCCCATGAGCACAATGAAACTCTCACAAATATGTTGTTGTTATTATTCACATTGTTTATTCTTCCCCACATATATGTTTGCTTTGATTCCCAAACCTTCAGCAGTGTTTGCTACTCATACAAATTTTTGAAGCTAAATGTGCACCTACCTTGGATGGAGCCATTCCAAACCCAAGTGAAAGTGAAACTACAGTTCTTACAAAGATTTGGACACAAATGCCATAGCTTCTCTATTTTTAGTAGGCTAAAACTGAAAACAACTCAAATGATCATCAATAAGGGAACAGACAAATGCATTCCCCTACAAAAGTAATATTCCATGCTACCAGGCACACACGAAAAAGAACTGAACTGTTCATAGTATAACATGAATGAATCTCAAAATAATTATCCTGAGTAAAAAAAAAAAAGCCAGAAAAAAGCCATGTAGCTTATGATTCCATTCATAAAAGTCTAGAAAATGCAAACTGATATGTAACAACAGAAAGCAGATCAGAACATCATTGATTTACAAAAGACTGCCATATTTAAAATGTTCTATGTGATAACTTTATATATATGGCAAAGTGTGGAATAGAGAAATTCAAGGAGGATTAAAAGGGTCACAAAAACTTTTGGGGTGATGAATGTATTCACTATCTTGAATTTTAAAAAGTTAGCACATGTTTGCAATACATAATACAGTCATCATGAGGAATTGGCATGTATACATATCTAACCTTAATCCTTTTTACTTTACCTTCCTTCGCATCTTCCGCATCCCCAGATCCCCTTCCCATCTTCATAAAGTCCACCTCCCTGTTTCCTTCCATCTCTCTTCTATTTTTCTCCTTAAATTATTTAGTCTTTGTATTTATCATATAAGAGAAAGCATGGAATATTTAAACTTCTGTTGTGATGATTGGTCTATGGAATCCTTACAAAACATATAAGACATAAGCTTAAATCTCACTCGATTTCTCTTATATGAGAAATGCAAAATATAAATAAACTAAAGAGCAAACTTAGAGATACATAAGAGGAAGTAGATAGATCTTTTACAAAACGGAAGAGGACCAACAGATGGAAGGTAGAGACAGGGAGGAGAGAGAGGAGAGAGAGGAGAGAGAGGAAGGGAATGAAAAAAGAATTGAGATGTACAATGTACATGAACCAGTTCCCCACGATGGATGTGTTCCTTATGTACTGCAAACATGTACTGATAAGAATAAAAATGTTTACAAAAATGCAATCTGTTTTTAAATTAAATCTCAATAAAGCTGTAAAAAAATTCTTAAATCCTAAGGTATTGTCACCTGGAGGAGCTTACCTTTAAAAATTGCAAATTATTATTTGATTACTTATTTAAGGAAAGCCTTTTTTTTTTTTTTTTTTTTTTGGTACCGGGGATCAAACTCCGGACCTTGCTCTTGCAAGGCAGGCGCCGGAACCACTGAGCTAAATCCCCAGCCCCTTGATTACTTATTTAAAAAGAATTGTTCCATGTCTATTATAGGGTAAGCACTACATTACATGTTAACTCCACACTATGGTGGAGACTAAACATGGGAAAGACACATGGTGCCTGTTCCCAACCACCTTGAACCCTGGTGGTGAAATCAGAACTTCACCAAACCAGCCATCAGAGAAATGTCTACATTGGTAATTATGATAAATATTATAAAGGAAAACAGAAAACACACCAGGCTGCTCTATAATTCATTTTTTAAAATACACTATGTTTTATAAAAAGTATTAGCAAAATTCTTTAGAATTATTTTATGGTTAAGTAGATTCATACTCTCCATCAGTTTTTCAGTCACATGAATTCCTCACCCACGGAGCCTTGATTTTGATTAATTTTTAATTAGGATGGATTTTTATTTTCAAATAGGAATTCGTGGGTTTTCCAATTGAGTTACTGACTATTTTAAAGAAGTGTTCTCTGTTGTCTTAGGGGTAAAAAAAATTCTTAGTCGGCTAAAGTATTAGGGGATTATATTAGGTTTTCTGCAACTTTACATATATTTTTCTATGATGTACCATTTAATGTTGCAGAGAGAAAGTCTTTTTTTTTCCCAGTGGTACCAAACCAAAGATCTACATCTCAGACCTTTTTCAATTTTTTTAAATCTTCAGACAAGTTCTTAGTTGCTCGGGTAGGACGTGAATTCACAATCTTCTCACCTCAGCCTCCCAAGTGCTAGGATTACAAGAGGGGCACCACCATATCCAGCTATGCAAAGTGTTTTCTAAGTGATGTGCTTCAAACCCTTCAATGCATAACAATGTTTAGCATTTATTCTTGAAATTTGTTACCTTTACTAAGAGATAAATCATTCTTTTTTGTTTCTCATTATTAGGAAAAATTCTAAAAATACACAAAATTCGACACCATAAGGAACCAATATAAAACTACCACGCAGCCTCAACTATTGTCCGTAATGTTTGTTTTCTTTCTTACCCACTGCTTTCTTAGCTGGTATTCCAAAGCAAAGTAGAGATGTCATGCTCTTTCACCAATAAGCATTTCAACACAAATTTCAAAAAGTAAGAAATACATTCTTACATCGCCACAGTCCATTATGAAAATTGACAATTATAACTGTTTAATGTTATTAATCACTCATTTTAATAACATAAAACCTTCAATATTAAAATAGTCCATGTTCAAACTACCAACATTGATACATTGTCCAAATAAAGGCCTTTATTGTTGGTTTAGTTAAACTAAGAATCAGATGAGGCTCATTGTATTTTCTTATATCTGTTGAGTTCTTAAAAAATAAAACTCTCAGTACAAAACCTCCCCTGTTCATTTAGTTTTTTTATACTCTAAATGTTGAAGAAACTGACTTTGTTCTTTGTTCTCCTGTTCTCAGGTTGTTTTCTCCTGATGTGATTTAACTTCTTTCTTCATCTCCAGTGACTACTGTAAAGTGGGAGTTAACATAAAGGTTTGCTTAAGTTCAGGGTCAAATTTCACGATGGAGTTTTATTTTTACACTGCATTATTTTAGCAGGGACTACAAGCCTCTTTGTCTCACTTTTAGACATACAAAAGCTCAGGATCAGGTGCTAACAATCTCTTCCTTTTTTCAGATATATTTCCACACACATTTCATCTAACAGTTTTATATTGTGTTTCATTTCGTAGTTTTTTAAAAAAATTTTATTTTATTGGTACATTTTAGGTATACAATATAATTACATTCATCACTGGAAATTTGCACCTTTATGTAATCTCTCTTGGTTCTTATTTTTCCCCCTTCCCCTGCCCTTCCTTCAACCCCTCCATCCCTCCCTATTTACAAAGACTTTGTTTCCATTTTTCGATATTAATTCCATTCCCTTCTTTCCTTTCCCCTACTCCCCCCCCCACTTCCCCTTCCCCTTTGCCCCTTTGCTTCCTATTTCACATTATCTATTATACCTTTCAGTCCTTATTTTATTTTATTTTTATTTTTTTTTGGTATCAGGGATCGAACTCAGGACCTTGCACTTGCGAGGCAGGCGCCGGAACCACTGAGCTAAATCCCCGGCCCTTTTAATGGTGTTTTTTTGTTTGTTTGTTTTGTTTTGGTACCAGGGATTGAACTCGGGTCCTTGCGCTTGCCCAGCAGGTGGCGAAACCACTGAGCTAAATCCCCGGCCCATTTCAGTCCTTATATACACTTTCAGCTTCTCACACCCGAGAAACCATTCGGTATTTTCTCATGTGTGTCCTATTTATTTCACTTAACAGTATCACCTCAACGTGCGTCCATTTGGCTATAAATGCCTCTAATTTCTCATTTTTTATGGCTGAGTAGTATTCCATTTTATTTTTAAAAACACATTTTCTTTATCCAGTCTCCAGTTGATGGGCATTTGGGCTGCTTCCAAGTTTTAGCTATCACAAACTGTGCTGCAATGAACATGGGTGCACATATATTGCTGTGGTATGATTCTTTTAATTCTTTGGGGAAGATACCCAGCAGGGGAATAGCTCGGTCAAATGGGACTTCCAGTCCTAGTTCTTTGAGGTATCTCCATACTGATTTCCACAGTGGTTGCACCAGTCTGCACTCCCACCACCAGTGGAGCAGGGTTCCTCTTTCTCCACAGCCCAGTGGGCATTTATTATTGGTTGATTTCATGATAGCAGCCATTCTTTCTGGGGTGGGGTGGAATCTCAGCATTGTTTTCATTTGCATCTCTCAAATGATCAGCGATGTTGAACATTTTTTCATATGTTTATTTGCTATTTCTACTTCTTTGTCTGAGAAATGTCTGTTCATTTCAGATGCCCATTTTCGGGTTGGGTCTTTAAATTTGGGAGGTCTGATCTTTTTAAGTTCTTTATAGATTCAACCTTTGTCTAGTAGACCTTTGTCTGAGGAATAGCAGATGAAGATTTTTTTTCCCACATTGTGGGTTGTCTCTTCACAGTGCTGGTGGTTTCTCTTGCTGTGCAGAAGCATTTTAATAAGAAGAGATCCCACTTGTTAATTGTTTGTGCTAGTTCATGGGAAACAGGTTTTGTTCATAAAATCTTTTCCTACACCAGTGTCTTCAAGAGTTCTACCTAACCTCTGTTCCAGCCGGTTCAGCATTTCTGTTTTAATATTTAGATCTTTAATCCATTTCAATTTTAGTTTAGTGCATGGTGAGAGATGTAGGTCTAGTTTTAATCTTTGGCAAGTTGAAACCCAATTTTTCCAGCACCATTTATTAAAGAGGCTATCTTTCCACCAGTGAGGGTGTTTGGCTCCTTTGTCAAAGACGAGGTGGCTGAGTGTCTGGAGTTGTTTCTGCATCTTCTAATCTATTCCACTGGTCCTCAGGTCTGTTTCTTTGCCAGTACCATGCTGTTTTATCTCAGTATAGTTTCAAGCTGGGGATTGTGATACCGCCTGCCATGTCTCTGTTACATAGAATTGCTTTTACTATTCTGGGTCTCTTCTTGTTCCAAATGAATTTTTGGATTGTTTTCTGATGGTCTGTGAAGTATGCTCTTGGGATTTCAATTAGGATTGCATTGAATCTATATAGCAGTTTTGGAAGTATGGCCATTTTCACTATGTTGATCCTTCCTACCCAGAAGCAAGGGATGTCTTTCCATTTTCTGATATCGTCTTCAATCTCTCTTTTCAGAGTGCTATAGTTTTCAGAGAAGAGCTCTTTGATTTCTTTTGTTAGGTTGATTCCTAGGTATTTCAGTTTCTTGGATGCTATTGTGAAAGGAATTGTTTGCCTTATTTCTCTCTCAGTGAGTCTGTTATTCATGTAGAGGAAAGCTATTGATTTTTGTGTGTTGACCTTGTATCCAGCTACTCTACTAAATTTGGTTATTAAGCCTAGAAGACATTTGGTGGAGTTCTTGGGGTCTTCTATATCCAGTATCATGTCATCTGCAAATAATGACAATTTGACTTCTTCATTTCCTATCTTTATTCCTTTTATTTCTTTCTCTGGTCTAATTGCCGTGGCTAATGTTTCCAAGACTATATTGAACAGGAGTGGTGATAGTGGACATCCTTGTCTTGTTCGTGATTTTAGTGTGAAGGATTTCAGTTTTTGACCATTTAGTATGATAGTGGCTGTTGGTTTTTCATAGATGGCTTTGATCAGATTGAGGTAGAGCCCGTCTATTCCAATTTTTTGTAGGGTTTTTATCATAAATGCATGTTGGATTTTGTCAAACGCTTTTTCTGCATCTACTGAGATGATCATATGTTTTTTTGTCCATGGCTCTATTGATATAGTGTATTACACTGACTGATTTGCATGTGTTGAACCATCCCTGCATCCCTGGAATGAATCCCACTTGGTCTGGGTGTATGATCTTCTTGATGATCTTCTGCATTCTATTTGCCAGTATCTTATTAAGGATTTTTGCATCTATGGTTATTAGTGAGATTGGCCTATAGTTCTCTTTTTTGGTTGGGTCCTTCTCTGCTTTGGGGATCAAGGTGATGCTTTCTTCCAGGAATGAATTCGGGAGTATTGGTTCCCTTTCTATTTCACTGAAAAGTTTAAACAGTAGTGGCAATAGTTCTTCTCTAAATATCTTGTAGAATTCAGCAGTGAAGCCATGAGGACCCAGGCTTTTCTTCGTTGGTAAGTTTTTAAATACGTTTTGAATTTCATTGATTGAGATTGGGTTGTTTAGAATTTTTAGGTCTTCTTTGTTCAACTTTGGTAATTGATACATATCTAGGAATCTGTCCATTTCTTCTGTGTTTTCCATCTTATTGGCGAACAGGTTCTCGAACTAGGTATTGATGATCCTCTGTACTGTAATTTCATCCTTTTCATTCCTAATTGCATGGATTTGGGCCATTTCTTTCCTTTTTCTGATAAGTTTGGCTAAGTGTTTGTCAATTTTCTTTATTCTTTCAACAAACCAACTCTTGGCTTCGTTAATTTTTTTTGTATCATTCTCTTAGTCTCCACTGCATTGATTTCTGCTCTGATCTTTATAATTTCCTCCCTTTTATGAGCTTTGGGTTTGTCCTGACCTTCTTTTTCTAGAAACTTGAGGTTCAGTATGAGGTTGTGTAATTAGGCTCGCTCTGTTTTCCTAATGTGAGTATTCACTGCTATGAATTTCCCTTGTAAGACTGCTTTCATTGTGTCCCATAGATTCTGATATGTTGTACTGTCAATGTCATTTAATTGTAGGAACTGTCCAATTTCTTCTTTAATTTCCTCTGTGACCCGTTGGTTATTCAGAAGTGTGTTGTTCAGTTTCCATATGTTTATGAAATTCTTGCAATTTCTTTCACTATTGATCTCCAATTTCATGTCACTATGGTCTGATAATATACATGGGATAACTTCAGTTCCTTTGGACTTATTTAAAGATGTTCTATGTGTGAGTATGTGGTCTATTTTGGATAATGACCCATGTGCAGCTGAAAAGAACTTGTATTCTGATTTTGTGGGGTGGAACAGTCTGTAAACATCTGTTAAGTTCATTTGTTTAAGAGTTTGATTGAGTTCTAGTATTTCATTACTTATTTTTTGTCTAGTTGATCTATCTATTTGTGAGAGTGGGGTATTGAGGTCCCCCATTACTATTAGTGCTTATTTGATTTTTCATGTCCGTTAGTATTTGTTTTATATAGTTGGGCACACTAGTGTTTGGTGCATAAATGTTTATGATTGTCATCTCTTCTTGGATTGTTCCCTTTACAAGGATGTAGTGTCCTTCTTTGTCTCTTTTAATCTGTGTTCGTTTGAAATCCACTTGATCTGCAGAGAGAATAGATACTCCTGGTTTTTCTCGGGTTCCTGTCACACAAAGTATTGTTTTCCACCCTTTAACTTTCAGTCTATGAATTTCCTTTTGAATTAAGTGTGTTTCTTGTATGCAGCATATTGTTTGATCTTGCTTCTTGACCCATTCTGCAAGTCTTTTGATTGGTGAATTGAGACCATTAACATTGAAGGTTATAACTGATAATGTTTTGACTTATCATTGTCATAACTTTTTCTTTTTGTTGGATTCTCTTCCTTTGCATTTAATTTCTTGTTGTGCCTGATGGATTCATTCTTCTGGGGTTGTGATTCTCATTGTCTTTTCCTAGGATATTGTCTGAAGTTTTTTGGAGTGCTGGTTTGGTACTCATGAAGTTCCTAAGGTGTTATTTGTCATGAAGGTATCTTATTTCTCCATCAATTTCTGAAAGATAGTTTTGCAGGGTACATCAATCTGGGTTGGAGGCTGCTTTCCTTTAGCACTTGGAATATGTCTCTCCAAGCTCTTCTTGCCTTGAGGCTTCATGTTGAGAAGTCTGCTGTGATTCTGATGGGCTTTCCTTTATATGTGATTTGTTTCTTTTCTCTCACTGCTTGTAGAATTTTGTTCTTCTGCTGGATTTCTGGAATCTTAACTATTATATGCCTATATGTAGATTTTGTTTTTATCAAGGCTAGTTGGAGTCCTATATGCCTCACTTATCTGTATGTCAATTTTTTTCCCCTCCTTGGGAAGTTTTCTGCCATCACTTCTGTGAACAGTTTTTTTATGTCATCTGCACTCTCTCCTGTTTCTTCGTTGACTCTGATCAGTCTTGTGTTATTCTTCTTTGCATCGTCTAGCAGCTGCTGGATTGATTTATCATGGTCCCTTGCTATATTAAAGAACTTTTTCTTTTCCTGGTCACTAATTGCAATCTTATCTTCTATATCTGAAATTCTGTCTTCACATTGGCTCATTCTGCTGCATATACTTTCAATGGAGTTTTTAATCTCTTGGAAATCTGATTGCATCTGTTTTATGGATTCCATTTGTTTCCTATGTTGGGATTCCATCTTGTTTCTCAGCTCCTCTATTTTTTTATCTGTGTCCTCTCTAGATTTATTAATCATGTCTTGCGCTATGGGCACAATCTCTGCTGTTATGTGAGAAATTATTTCTGATTTCATTTTTTCTAGATCCTCTTTTGTTGCCAGTTCAGGGAGTCCAGCTGGTTGAGTATCAGATTGTCCCTTCTTGTTTCCTTTTGGGGTTGCTTTAGGTGATCTGGGAGACTGTTTTTGAGACTTGTTTACATGCCTTCGCATTTCACATGGGGGGGGTAGGGATGTGTGCTGGTGGCACCCACGGGGCTCACCTCCTCAGTGCTGGGGGCAGTGGTATGGCACCCCAGAAGTTTCACTTTTCAGTGAGTTTTAAACAATTCCAGTCATTATTCTCATTGATATTCAAATGCTCACATATTTTGCTATGGAGTCCTTCAACTGGCTGTTTCTGCTTTGACATGATCCCTACCCTCAATCCCAACAAGAGGATCTAGAATCTTTCTGTTCATTTCTTGTCACAGTCCTAGGCTCCTTGTAGAGAAGAATGGTTTCTAGAGCCACTGGTAATATGTCATTTTGGTAGTCAAAACTAGAAAATGTATCCATTTTTAAGGGGAGAAGAAGCTAGATGGGGTGGCACATACTTGTAATCCTAACACATGGGAGGCTGAGGCAGGAGGATCACCACAAGTTCAAGGCCTGTCTGGGCTACATAGTGAGACTCTGTTTCGAAAACATGAAACAAAACAAAAATATAAATAAATACAATAAAGGGAGAAGAAAAATCTAATATATCCAATTCAAAATTTAATGTTAGCAATTTCTTTATTTTATGCTTCCATCTCTTATATATATATTTTCTTTTGTGGTTAATATTTAGTTTCAAAATAATATTAACATAGTTATGTACTTATTTTATTCTATAATACATGTCAAATAGTTTGTAGACGCAAACTTATTCTTACTCATTCTATATTTATCAATCAGAAGCACACTAAGTCATTTTAGTGGCTTTCTCTTGTGGGATGTTAACCTTTTCAATTTTGAGTAGTTTTGTTCCATTTATTTAAAAAGGGATTATTTGAACTTTCTGTCTTTGGTATGCATACTCAGCAGTTTTTTAAAAATCTATTGGTCCTTTTCCTCTGTATGATTTTCTACCTGCTTGGGTTGGGGCCAGCTGGACAACTCCTGGGTCTGTGTTTCAGAAGAAGCCCCCTTCCCACTGTCGTTGGTGTTATTTATGGGAGCAAAAGTGGTCTTACAAGGTTTGAGGATAAACAGACTACCTTCATATCAGTCTGAGTTTAGGACTCAGATCATGGAAAACACAGGAGTCCCCACGCAGATGAGGGTTGCCTCCCAGCTCAGCTCCCCTCCCTGGAAGGGGCACAGGTCCCAGTAGACTTATGGGTCTTTCCATGAATAGATAATTCCCACTGCTGTTCCCCAGACCCAACCACATGGGAAACTACAGTCGTGTGGAATAGAACATGTCTTAGCAATATGTTTCCAAAAGGCAAACCTGGTCTGATTGGAAAGAAAGGGAAATGTTTGAGAAACAAGAGAAGAAAATGGGAAATTAATACTGTAAGTAACTCAGGTTGATATAAACAGTGGAAATGGATTTGCAGATGAGGTGACAAAGATGGGCTGGGGTCATAATGCTCAGTGAAGGGAGGAACTGAGGTTCTTTGGCTACAATAAAGGTGAAGTGGAATTGAACCCATATATATAGCTCATTCTATCCTCCCAGTTTGGTTAAAGGATCAATGCTAGTCCTAGCATGTGGCTTCAATGTAAATTTACTTTTTGTCTGTTGGTATTGCAATTATTATGAAAAGTAGGCCAAGGCTCATGATTTGCTGGGAGTATGTAAAAGACACAAATACAAAACTATCACAATTTCTTCCTGATGAAATTCCTCAAGGGAGAAAGTCACTGGAGATGAGCTTATCATTTTTAAAAATTAAAAATATATGAGAAAATTCACTCACAGGAATAGTCATTAGAACTAATAAACACCTCATGTTTTGTAAGTTAAAAAATTTAAATGGTTATTATAATAATTAAACAAATGAAAGAATGTACATAGTAAAAAAAAAGCATGAAAAGTAAACTGGCAATAAAGGAAATGTCAAAGAATCACATAGATCTTCAAGTAATGAAAAATATAATGAAAGACAAAACTCAATAGTTGGCTAAATAGCAGGTGAAGAAAGTAAAGTGAGAATGGATGAACTGAAGGACAAGTTTGAGGGATTTTATCCAGAATAAAGTTTGAAAAAAAAAGGATAGTAATTCCATAGAGCTTAAGAGATATGAGCAATGGCAAGAGGGCTAATAGATGTCCATAGCCATCATAGGAGAGGCCTTGCTAAAAGAACTATTAAAAAGGTATACTTCCAGACAAAGAAAATTGAACCCAGAGTGAAGGATTCAACAACTAATGAAAAACCAAAAAAAGCAACAACAATCTTAAGAAAACCTGAACTAAAGACCAGTGAACATGAGATCAATCTACATAAGTGGATGTTGGGGGGAAAAAAGTAAAATATCATTAGTAGGAGATAAGGGATAAAAATAAGGTGCAATTAAATTTCATACACAATAATTTATAAACTAGGAGGGATAGATATTAGGATTTAAAAATTTTTAAATGTTTTATTATTCAGAAGATCTATATAAATATTGATAAGCTCTAGAAATCAAAAATGCATGTTAAATTTTATAGATAATCACTAATAAATAATCATCTTCTATAGCTTACTAAAAGCAGCCAAGATAAAGAATTCAAGTATGGACACTAAGAGACCCAAGGAAGAGGTAGAGAAGAATTATATCAAGCACACATGGGTGAGGATTAATACAGTCACATTTTACCAAGTAGTATCAAACTTCTTTCTAAACTACAAACTGCGTTTCATTGGAACAGTGCCTTGATAACCAGTTTTTGATAGAAAGGCAATGATAAAATGTAGTTTTTGATAATTTACTGATTCTTTGTCTACCTTTGGTTTCTCACTTGTACAATGAGGATAATAGTTTTGAGAGTATTAAGTGAATGATCTATATAAAGCACCAAGTATAGAGAGCTTAATGATAGTGTATTAGTCACCTTTGCATTGCTAGGATCAAATAATTGATATACAATTTAAAGAAGAAAAGATTTATTTTGGCTCATGATTTCAGAGATTTCACTGCACATTCAGTTGGCTTCAAGGCAAAACATCATGGTTGAAGGGCATGGAGGAGGAAAGCTGCTCACCTCATGGTGACCAGGAAGCAGAGAGGAATGGGCTAGGGCAAGAACACATCCTTGTGGATTATTGCCCTAGTGACCTACTTCTCCCAATCCATTGGTAACGTTAGAATTCCATGATCTAATCACCATACAAAAGCCCCATCTCTGAAAACATGAGGCTTTGGGGGACAATTTTCATCCAAGCCATAACAGAGAGTTAGTAATTATTATTTATCAATGAGTAGGAATTTGAGTTTGGAGGCAGAAGAGCAGTAAGGGTAGAAAAGAGGGTAAAAGGAGGGTTGAGCACTTTAGGAAGAAGCTGGAGCTGAACTGGTGACATTAAGGCTGCATAAGAATGTGCCTTTAGTCTAATGCTTTCAGTTACCTACTGTGTGACACTGAAGTGGACCCAGTGCTGCCTCCCAACTTTCCCTGCTTCACTCCCCAAACTCCAGGAAACATAAAACATTCTTCTGACACACCCAGAAGTGTGCTTTACTCATCCCCAGGCATTTCTTAATGCAATCAAGTTGACATCATAATTAGTGGTAACAACTTTTTTACCATAAGTCTATATTATCATAATAAAAATTTTAAAATGAATTTGAAAATTAATTATTTTTGTTAGTAAATAACAAAATAAAAGCATATTATTCTTAAAACAAATATCTTTGTTTTAAAATCTAAACATCCCATAACGTATTTCTCTCTCTCCCTACCTCCCTCGAGTATGTTTTCTTTAATGTGCATCATTCTGCTTGATCTTTTGTTTTTCTAATGATGACATTTCTGAAACACATTTTTGCTTTCTAAGTCATTTGTGTTTCTTCAACAGAATTATTAAGGAAATGGCATATTCACCAAGTTAAATCTCTGATCCGATCAGAGAAAATACATGTACAGCTTCTTTTGAACTCAGGATAGGTGCTGTTATTATTTGAAGGAAATATGAAACAAACATTGTTTAGCACTTAAGATAAACCCAAAAACTGTTCACTTTATTACACTTTCCTTACATGTCTAGGTACTTTTACACATTTCATACTTTATATATTTTAATACAGATTTAGATAACTTTTACACTACATGTTTAGATAGTCTTGCAGAAGATTATAAAACTATGTCTCCATTCACAAAAGTTAATGACCCATGAGTTTCTTAAAACCAAAATCTGTCTTTTGGACAGCACAATCTCCAGTCAGTGTCGGCCTCATTTTTGCTACCAGTCGGCTCAGTGAATGGCAGTTAAAACTGGCTGTTCCATCCACCAACTCTCAAACTCCCTTGTAGTTGGAAAGTGCTAGTGGGTTCTTAACACGGTGGGCTGCTTCTTCATTAAAACAGAAAGAGCTTTAAAATACTTCCTCCAGGTCTTGAAGACAGTTTTGTTTTCAGCTTGATGTGGTGTGGTCGTTAATTGTGGTGTGTCAATTTGAGCGAGAACCACCTAGCTGATTAGTAAAGCTCTGGGTGTGTCTGTCGATGATTGTCATGTAAACCAGCAAACAAGGGGGAAGATCCACCCCGGATGTGGGGTACCGACCAATGGGCTTGTAGTTTGGACAGACAAGGAAAAAAAATAAAAGAAGTGTTCACCTTTTTGGAAGAGCTTCCAAAAAGAGTCTTCCATTTCCTTTGGACAGCGGTGCTGTTTCTTCAGCCTCCCAATGCAGACTCCCATGGAGACGCATCTGAGAGCTTCCAGGCCTTCAGCCTTGGGCTGGTGCTGCATCACTGATCCCTTTTGTCTTATAGCTTCCAGTTTCTTGGACTGAATAGCTGCTGAATCCTTCTCCAGCCTGTGGACAGCATTGTGGCTTCTTCTGCCCCTTATCTGTAAGGCCACCTAATAAAGTCCCTTACATAATTATACATATATTTTCTATTGATTCTGTTCTTCTAGGGAACCCTATTATATGGTTTTCTGCAACTTGGTAATATAACCTCTGTAGTAAGCTATTATGTATTCAAAATAAATAAGTTTTTAAAAAAGAATAGGAGAACTTCCTTGGAGTTAGAAGAAAAGAAGGAACAAAAGTCTCCAAACATGCAGGACCATCCAGTACAACAGCTTAAGTTGTACACTGCACAATTCCAGAGAGAGCTGTTCACATAGACTGGGGTGGACATGGAGCTCCCAGAGATGTGTAATACAATGGCCCTACAATCTCAAGGAAAGACTGATGCCCAGGTCACTAATTGTATGCAGCTACTCAACACCCAAGGGTATTTTCAGCAATTAACGTAACTACAGCACAGTTTTAGTAACTTTTTCTTTAGGAAAAAAATATTCCTTTTACAAAATTTGTTATTTCCAGAAAAGCACGACAAGGGAAACAGAAATCACCAGAATCCTGCCACTAATACTTCTATTAGAAGTATATTAATTTGCAAATATTTCTTTACTACATTCATTCATTCATTTACGATCTATGCATTATTCACTTTTTTAAAAAGTTCCAGTGGAATGTTGTAATTTTCTACTTATAATATCCTCATAACTCGTGTTAAAGTTATTGTGAGGTGGCTTTTGCTTTGGGTTCTTATTATGATGAGGATATTTTTTGAGATCTGTAAATCTTGACTTTTATGACTATATTGAACTAAAACTCACCCTTTTCTCCAAAAACTCAAGCTACTTCTTGTTTTTAACTTCATCCTTTGAGTCTCTGCTCCTGAGCTGTGAATTCTTACTGCTTTCTCCTACCTGGAGAAGACTTTTGATACTTTCTTGTGCTCCAGCCAGAACAAATGATTAACATTGTGTTTGAAGTTGTTGATGCCATTCAGAAAACACAAACAAAAAACTGATCCAAGATAACACCTGCTACTTATTTTACTCAATTTTTGATATAAAAGGCACATTTCGTGATAGATGGTAAATGATAATCATGTCCCTCCAAATGAGAGATCTACCTTGTTAAGAAACCCTGAAACAAATTCATCATTGGTTTTTCAGTTTGAATAATATAAATGCATCTGCTTGAGTTACTTTAAGTATATGCTGCTGTGAGTATTTTCAATACATCTTCCTCTATGGGCACAATTATGTCTCACTGAACAGCAGGCTGAGAAGGCATCAAAGAGAAGTGCTATTTTAGCAGTCCAGGGCAGAGAATTGGATATCAAGAAATTTGACTTTTGCAACAGCTAAACGGGGACAATAGCATTTATCTATCACTGTTTATGAGTATCCTAAGATTAATATTTCCAACATGACAAAATATTTGCAATTTCAAATATCCTATAACCTGCATGTTGAACATGGTAGACGGAGTAGTTTAAGAAGCAACAGAATTCTATAAAATCAAATATAAAAAAACCTTTAATGCCACCCAGGCCAACTTCTCTGAAAGAAGTTGGAAAGATGTGATCCAAGGATGCATTTAATTTTTTTTTTTTTTTTTGGTATCAGGGATCAAACTCGGGACCTTGCACTTGCAAGGCAGGTTGTAGAACCACTGAGGCAAATCCCTGGCCCTTTTAAGGATGCATTTTTAAGTGAGAGCAAGTCAATACTGTAGACAGAAACCATCCACGGATATCACGTAGAGTCCAGCCAATATAGCACCTGGTTCTGTGACTTTACTGACTACCGATGCTTTGTGAAATAGACTTAAAAGACACCTAGTGGCAAAGGACATTAAATGCCACAGAAACATATTTTTCTTAAAGGGCAGAGGGATATGTTCTCATTTCATTTTTCTCTACTACTTGAACATTAAAAAAACCACTTTGAGCTATCTGCTGGTGTTATCCCATAATATAACGCGCATAAAGTTTGTTTGACACATACTTGAATACTTACATGATTACTTGAAGGTAATAAAAATTAAATTATTTTCATTATTGAGGACTGAACCCAGGGCCTTCTCACTGATCTATATCCTTATTCCTTTTTTTTTCTCTCTCTTTGAGATAAGGTCTTGCAAATTTGCCCAGGCTGGGCTTGAACTTGCAGTTCTCCTCTCTAAGCCTCTCAGAATGCTAGGATTACAGGTGTGAACCATGACGCCCAGCCTCTATTTATACTTTTAAAGGAGGATTATTAAAATCACCATCTGTAATGCGAATGTGATAGTTCTATCAGTTTTCATTTAATGCATTTTGAAGTCTCATTAAGTACATACACATCTAAGTTTATTGTATCAATGAATATTTTTCTCTAATATCACCCCATACATAATCATCAGAGAAAGATTATTTTTAAGAAATCATATAGACAGTTTCTTAATGTAAAGAATTTTTTAAAAAAATACAGAGCAAAATGCCAAAACTGTTCCAACTTCAATTTCTTTGCCCTCTTCCACTCACTTCCCTCAGATTTAATCTCTGTCACAATTTTGGTGAGAAAAAAAACCCTTTAAAACAGCTTCTGAAAGCTCTCACCTTCAAATCATAATTTTGACTCAAAAGAAGTTTGAGACAGAGGTGTGTGTCTTTGTTTGGTGTTGAAGGTGATTATTTCCTATGCCCCCAGTGTAGACCAGGATGAAATGAGGAACTTTGTAATAGTTAGGATCAGAGTAAAAAAACAGAGAATTCCTCAATCTTGTGGAACCAGTTTTCAGAACATGTTTAGTAATTGGGTGATGCACAAGTCTAGAAAAATATCCTGGCTGATACATGTAAAAGGCAAATACACATACATTTTTAATTAAAAACCACTTTGGACTATGCTTTTATTATACTCTATAAATAAACATGATCTGTATTTGTCTATTCTCTCAATGTAATCTGGATGTGGCCATCAACAAATGAATGGATAAAGAAAATATTATATATATATATATGCATGTATTCACACTGAAGTACTACTCAGCCATAAAGGATAAATTTAAGTCATTTGTAAGAAAATGGATGCATCTTAAGACCATAATGCTATATAAAATATATCAGACAGAATAAGCTAAATATCACATGGTTTCTCTTATATGAGAAACCCAAAATATAAATAATTTAAACAGCAAATTAAAGAGAAATGATAGGAAACAGCAAGATAGACTTTGTGGAGATGGGAAGGGACTTGAGGATGAGGAGAAAAGGGGAAAGGCCTGGAGGAGAAGAAAGAAATAAAACTGATTAAGATGATAGGTACATTTATGTGCCAATTCTTCACTATGAATGCAATTATTATGTGTCACAAAAATATACCCATAAAAACAAGCAAACAAAAGAAGTGGAACTGTACTCATATTTTAAGGACCAGAGACTAGTTAGTGTTCTATTTCATAAATATCCTTCTTCAAAAATTCAGTTTATGCTATTTACTTTTCCACATTTTGACCAAGAATACTGCATATGTGACACTTAATTACTATTCAAGATAGGTTTTTTAGATGGCCCTGAAGTCGCCTACCATTTATAGCTTGTAGTGTCATCACTATTTGTTTTCCCTTTCTTTTAGTCAAAGAAATAATGTAAATTACTCCTAACAAGAAGCTGTATCAATAGTTCTGGGACACAAGAAATAACTTAGAATTTCCTTTCATACTGAGCGACAGTTGGTTAATTTCACTCTCCATTTCAGGATGAACTTTCAAGTTCAGCCTGGTGCTCTGAATTTGACCTCTCCATTTTCTATAGGGAATACTATAAAAGAATGACATGACCTTATACATTACAGACCTCAGATATTTATGTCCTAAACCATATGTAATTTTCTTTGTATTATATAATGGCTAGATAAGAATACATTTATCCTTTGAATCTATTTTGGCTTTTATGAGGCAAAACTTTTTTTTTTTGGTACCAGGGATCGAACTCAGGACATTGTGCTTCTGAGGCAGGCAGCGGCACCACTGAGCTAAATCTCTGGCCCTTAGGAGGCAAAACTTAAAGCAATGTTTCATAAACTCACTGCTCTCTCAAGTTTCAAAGGATAACTCCTGACTCCCATGTGTCAGAATTTGATAAAAGTCAATCATTTCCATGCATCCATCAGATCTATGTTACTACACATAATATGAGGCTTACAAGACTCTGTAACATTAACTATCTCATTTGTTGTGTTTCATTGAATACATATTTTAGCATCTCCAAAATCAGGATGCATCTTAAAGATGGTTGTATTACGGTTTTGTTTGTTTGTTTGTTTTGGGTTTTTTGGGGGGGTACCGGGGATCAAACTTGGGACCTTGCGCTTGCAAGGCAGGCAGCAGAACCACTGAGCTAAATCCCTGGCCCCAGTTGGATTACAGTTTAATTGGTAATGTTTTGTCCTTCCACAGTCATGCATAAAATAATTGTGTGACTTGCAGTCAGTTATATCTTAAATTCTATGCAGCATAGCAGTTCTGACCAAAATCTTTTTTTTTGGTACCGGGAATAGAACTCAGGTCCTTGTGCTTGCGCAGCAGGCAGCAAAACCACTGAGCTAAATCCCTGGCCCCAAGATCTTTTTTAAAGTACAATACTAACTTGACTGATGGGGAAACTGGAGGTAAAAAAGGTAACCTGTTTTTCACAAAGATGAGGTAGGTAGTAATGGATCTTGAATGTAAAATCTGACTCGTGAACCTATTATTTACCATAGTGTTACCCATCCAGCATGATCAAGTGGCACGGAAAGAAAAGAGGGTATCAAAGAATGATCTGCTCCTAATTATCGGTGAGCAGACAAAGTCGCGTTATCTACAGTGTATCACATCTTTGTCCAGGATCCTTTGTATCATCTTCATTCACACGCTTTTCCCCAACACATAGAGCCAACTACCAATGTCCCATTTCTTTACTTAATTATTCCCAATCTGCCTATTTCTGTTGTAAAACACACAACCCTAAATACTTAGTGTACTAAATTGTTCTCCACCTTGTAAGTGGCACCTGCTTACTCAGTATACTCCAACACAACAAAAAATTAGTTTCCCTGGTATTATTTGAATTAGCTCATTCACATCTCAGAAACCCAAATGTGTTTCTAGTTTCCTCCTTTTTAATTTGGCTTGCATGGCAAATGAGTAGGAGCAAGCTTTATGTATACGTATAAGAGAAAATCTACCAGGGCCAGGGTTGTACCTTAGCGGTGCTGTGCCTGCCTGGCAAGCACAGGGTCCTGGGTTCAATTCCTAGTATCAAAGAAAAAAAAAAAAGAGAAGCTATTAAATTTTACAAAACAACAAGCAAACACAACTCAACACTTTCATCTGTATTCATTTATTTAGATGCTGAAGATGAGCTACACGTCTAAACGCCCAGTCTAGTAGTTTTTGATACATTTAAACCCAAATAAGATCAATGGAAAACCCAAAGTAATCAGTGATTTAAAGAACAATAAAGAATAATCATAACACCTTGGGGTAGGGGAATGCCCAGGAATGATTTGTTTGTACCCACAGAAAATACAGCCTCCTCAGAATCAGAATCTAAGATTGGACCATCCTAGAACACACAGAGTGCTAAGATGTACTGGGACATAGTTTAGAGGAATGTGTATTTTATGATTTTGAAGTTATCATATTACATTTTGGAAGGATGCTCAGGTGAATAAAGTATAAGCAGATCTCATTAAACTGAGTAGCATTCCTCTTTTAGCTAGCAGGAGCTTGAATATGTCAGCAACTGTCTTTTTCTCTGTTTATGAAGTTTAATAAAATTATAGTGAATGTTTAAAGAATTTTAAAAATGTATTACAGTAAAAGACAATGCCATTAATAGTCCTTCAAAATCCTTTCCTTTGCATCAGTCACACTAATGCCATCATTTTGAAGCAGTGCTGGAAATCCTCTTTTATGTCTTTAGTTGTGATATCACAGATGCCTTGTCCTAATCATTTTAAAACATTTATCTTTTATTATTATTATGGCTCTGGGGAAGAACCAGATCCGGTGAATAAGGTTGATGAGGACATGCTGTAATGCTTTATGAGGCTTCCTTTCTATTGGACAGCACTGAGCAGCAGTATTCAGTATTCTTTGTATTTTAGAGAAAAATACAAAAGTGGACTTCCAGAACTGCTTCAGAAAGTGCCAAGAACAATGAGATAAGCATGTTCAAAGTGAGTGGAAGCATTTTAAGGGGATTAATGGCAATGTGCCTCTTACTGTTATAAATCTGTTAAATCGAAACATTAACCATATTTTTCAGTTACCTCTTATATCTTCAACGTTAGTACATTGCTAGACCCATGGCACTGGGCAAGGTGCAGAGACACTGCAGCTATGATTTATGTTATGATCTTGCTTCAAACATCAAGTCATCCTGGGATCAAAAACTTTTTGATGGGGAGGGAAAAGGAGTGAGGTTGGTCAATGCACACAAAGCTCGTGTCAGAGAGGAGGAATAAGTTCTTGTGTTCTGTGACACAATGTGGTGACTGTAATTAATAATAATGTATCATATTTAGCAATGTAAAGAAAAAGTACACATTTCCCAAATTGTTCTATATCATTTTATCATGGTAACATTAAAAACGTGCTTCACTTAATTAAAGAAAAACATATTGTATACCTCAAAATAACTAGGAGAAAGGATTTTAAATATTCTTGCCACAAATAAATGATAAATATTTGATGTGATAGATATGCTAATTAGCCTGATTTGATCACTCTACCATGTAGAATTAACACATTGCTAATCGTGTTAATTGTGTAAATCAGTATGTATTGAAATAACACATTGTATGTTGTAACTATATGCAATTTTTTGTTTATTTGTTTTTGTTTTTGGTACCGGGGATCGAACTCAGGACCTTGTGCTTACAAGGCAGGCGGCGGAACCACTGAGCTAAATCCCCAGCCCTATATGCAATTTTTATTAATTAAAAAAATTTTGAGCAAGAACATATTTTTAATCATTGAAAGAATGTTGCCCTATTTTAGAAGAAAAGCAAGTTTCCGGTGTTAGCAAGGAATTAACTTTCTCAGTTAAATCAACAAAAATTACTTGACTAAACTCCCTGCGTATGAGGATAGTAATACTGGATGAAGGCTTTCCTAGCATTCTGCTGTAAGTTCAGCTTGCTTAGTTGTCTAAAACAAACGGTAACAAGTGGATCTCTTAAGTGTCAGAGATACAATCTAGGTTTGAGTCTCCTTTTACTTAATGCTAACTTCTAGGTCTAGATATTCCTGTGTCTTCCAGGATCCTGGGAGCACTCTTTCCCTTAATAGCTGAAATAAGGTGGCACTAGCCTTTCTGGCATGCATTGTACTTGTCTCAGTCACTTTTGCATTGCAGAGACGCAATATCCAGCACCCAAAACTTTAAAGAGGTGAGGTTCATTTTGGCTCACATATTCAGTCCATGATTGCTTGGTGTAAAGCAGAAATAGCATGGTGGAAAGGTCTCACAGAGGGAAGCTGCTCATTCAACAGCCAACAAGTAGAGAGAGAACAGAAGAGCCTGGAGGGAGATAAAACCTTCCAGGTCCCTTCCACAGTGATCTCCCTCTTCCAACCAGGCCCTATGTCCTCACAGCACATTTAGCCATGAAGTAACCCATGATGAATCCACTGATGAGTACCACACACCCATGATCCAAACACCTTCCAAAAGTCCCATCTCTGAACACATGAGCCTTTGGGGGATGTTCTACATCTCAACCATAAAAGTACTACAGGAAGTTCCAGCCTTCCTCAAGAGTTTAGAGGATTCCCTCAGGGAGCTTCCCAAGTTCATGGGCATTTTCCGTTTCCATCCTTCGGAATCCTCAGTCATACACTCACTGGTCGATGCCTGTGCTGCTCTCCCTTCTCTGAACATACATATCCCATCCACTACACAACTTCTCCATTCTCATTTTGTTAAAGGACCGCCAACCACAGCTCTTCTGTGTAGCAGATGCTTTATGGAAAATCTAGGCTAACAGAAGTAAGTTACATATAGACATGTTAGAATGGGCAATCACATAAAATTGAATATGAGACACCTCGTAATATCCAAAAGTCATCTCTACTGCAGATCATTTTTTGTGGATTCTTCTTCCTTCTAGACTCTACGTGCTTCCGTTTCCCTGAGTCCTTCTCCTCAGTGATAACATATCTTCTTCATCCCCTACTTTATGCACTCCACTCCTAACCCCAGCTTGAAGCTTCAGAATGACTCCCTTTATTCAAGGGGAAAAATTCCAGTTGCCTTGTAACTCAAGGTAATTTGTTCTTTACTGGCCTGGGTGTTAATTGTTTCAGATTCTACCCTACAGACTTTCTCAGTTAAATAGACTCTTCTGCTCTATAAGAGGAAAGTGTTTACCCTAGGAGGAGTTCTGCCTTCCTCCTAGCTCTGCCATTTTAAACAGAAAGAAAGAAAGAAAGAAAGAAAGAAAGAAAGAAAGAAAGAAAGAAAGAAAGAAAGAAAGGAAGGAAGAAAGAAAAGAGGACAGGAGGAAGGAAGGGAGTATGAGGAGGAAGTAAGGCATAAAGGAAGAAAGAAGAAAGGAAGGAAAGGAAAGTTACCTTATTTTTCTTCCCAGTTGTCATTAGAAAGTATACTTAACACATACCATTCCAGAGAAGGAGCTCAAAATCCATTCTTCTGAATTTCTTCTTGGGCTTGAATAGTATTTGGAAGAAACAGAAATGTTATTAAAACTGTATAACCTTAGAGCCCTGTGTTATGATCTCTATAATTTGCTCTGAAATGTTCAGCACAGACGGCATGATGTAAATGGCTGTGTGTGTTAATTTTAATCTACACCCTAGGGGCTGTCACTTATCCTAGTCAGGAATTTACTCTTAAAGTAGAATCATCTAGCATTTCATTGGAAAGGCCAGAACCATCCAGAAGCCTTGGCTATTTTTATCTTCAAGCAATTATGTTGCTAATTTCCATATTGAGTATTGAAATGGATTTGTGGCAGTGAAATTACTGGCTTCGCAATTAATGTAAAGAATATTTGAAATGGTTATATCAGATAAAGCAGTGACATTGGAGATACCTTACCTGGACTGAGTAAATTACTTCAGCTACACCCTGCCCATGCACATGCCTTCAGGCTTTCAAGATGGTACCCGGGGCATGGTACCCTTCCACTTGAAAGGCACCTTGAAAGGTGGTCTGTTGCCAATTATCAGGTTAACTACAGTTTACCTTTAGGCTTGTTGCTGTACTTGCTGCAAGTGAACCTTCTATTCAAGAGATCTTCAGATCCCATAACTGAGCTGACAACCTGGCTTTCTTGGGATCTGTGTAATGGTTTAATGTGTCCAGTTGCTAAAGTGTGTATTTGTGGCAGAATTTGTTCTGAGCCTTTGCTAGCTTTAGTTTTTGTGGATACAAATATATACCAAAAAGAACCTAATAGTGCATTACTAAAGCGATTCGGGTGGGTTTAGAACCCTCAGGCAGCCCAAGCTTGAGACAGGATCACCATCTGCTCCCACAGCCTGTCACAGAGTTGGACATGTAGTACATGCCCTAATAAATGCAGAATGCACGAGTAACTTAGGTACTCCATAAATCCAGTGAGGCTACTGGGAGATAAGAACGAAGAAAATGGATCGTATTTGTTCTTCTTGTCACTTTGGTATGAGAAGTAGAAATCAGGATGTGACTACAATGGAGGTGAAACAGACCAGGCTGACAAGATCTGACCAGGACCTCATCGAGGAGCACCCAAATTAGACTTTCTGTCCGTATTCAGGGCTGATCAGGCCCGAGACACTATTCTATAAGACTGAATGTTTGAAAACCAAATTATGCACTAGAATGTCCAGCTTTTTTTTCCCTCTCCTTTCTTTCTTTCTTTCTTTTTTTTTTTGCTTTATAATGGGAAGTAAAGAGTCATATGAGTCAGCCACAGTGGTTCTATAATTCCACCAGTGTGGGAGGCTGAGACAGGAAGTTCACAAATTCAAGCTCAACCTTAGCGATTTGTCAAGACCATCCATCAAAAAAAAAAAAATTTAAAGGGCTGGGGTTGTAGCTCTGTGCAAAGGCCTGCAATCATCAGCATGCGCGCGCGCACACACACACACACACACACACACACACACACAATCATATGACCCAAAATTCTGGCATCAAGATGACTAAGGAAAGCTCTAAAAAAAAGATCTTTACAGAAAAGCAAGTTTTAGGGAGGTTGTGGGATGAGGAACCTTCTAATTTGTTGGCAGGAATGTAAACTAGTACAATCACTATGAAAATTTCTCAAAAAACTAAAAATAGAAATTTCATTTGAGCCAGCTGTGCCCCTCCTGGATATCTCCCCAAAAGAATGAAAGACATCATACTGTAGTGACATATGCATACCCATGTTTACACCAGTGCAATTCACAATATATAAACTGTGGAAACAGCCTAGATGCCCATCAACAGGCGAATGGATAAAGAAAATATGGTATACATGTATGACGAAATACTACTCAGCTATAAATAAGAACAAAATCATGTCTTTTGATGGAGGCAGATAAAGGGGAGAAGAAGAATTTTTAGAAAATTAGGAAGTGTTATATACATGTTGAAAACCCTGCAATGAATGTAATTATTATATACTACAATTATGTACTAACAAAAGATAATTGTTTTTTTAAAAATGGCATTTTTGGAAAATGGATGGAATCGGAGACCATAATGTTAAGTACAATAACTTAGAAACAGAAAGTTAAATATTGCATGGTTTGTCTTATATACAAAACCTAAAACATAAATAAACAAGAGTAAAATAAAGAAGAGATGGTAGGAAACAAAAGGCAGACTTGTTGGAGACTGGGAGTGAGAGGAGCAGAGTACAAAGGCGAAGATAAAGAGATGCGATGCATCCATGGTCCAATTCCCCAAAACAAATCTAGCTATGATGTATTGCAAACATAGCCAAATAAATAAAAACAAACAGTTAAGATGATAAATGTTATGTGTATTTTACCACAATTTAATTTTTTTAAGAAATAAAAATCTGGCTTAAACTATAAAAAGAAAAGCAAGTCAAAATAGGAAAGTTACCTGATCAATATGGGTGTTGAGCAAATGAACAACAGATAAATGTTTACCCAACAGGCTATGCTGGGTCATCCTATCCATCATTCTGCATTGAGGACAACAGACACTGGAGCACATGGTGATGGCCAAGCTCCCTCTCTGCTTTGGCAAGTTGCAACTATGTCTTTCTCTAGAAAAGCTGTAACTTAAATCTCCTCACCATCAAGTATCTCAAGCCTGAAGTCTATTCTGTTAGGTTAGGATTTTCTGTATTGTTTCTCATATGGATTCTAAAGACTTGCTCACATTTAGTCCATATTTGGACTCTATACCTCTAACTTCCATACCAACATCTGTCGATCTGACCCTTGATCGTCAAGAAGGGCCGCACTCCTTACAAGATGCTTCCCACACAACCTGCTTTCTTCTGTATGCACTGGTAATATGGTCTGAACCACAAATCTTGAAAGGATGTCTAAAGGTAGTCTGCTCTAAGTGAACTTCTCTCCTTAGATATGAACATGAAAGCATTCTGTCCTGCACATTTTTCCATACTCACTACTATGAACACATTACATTAAACCTTATCGACTATTTAAAGGAAGCACCAAGATTGTATGCCCACTCATGAGATTTATTTGGGGAAATTAGGTTCGGATATATGGCACTACTAGAAAAGAGGTGCTTGGAAATACCCAAGTTGGTGGATAATCTACCTTTGGTCTCAAAAACAACTTTCCTAGAAAGAAGAGTTTATAAATGCTACTTTGTACCTGAAACTGCAATTATAAAAGGAACATAATGAAATGGGATTATAGAGATCAGGGTTGGGTGGAATAAAGCAAGGAAGCTTCTTACAGAAAGAGATGAGCTGGAGCTTGTGGGTGATTTTTGAAGGGGAAAGAGGCGTGAGGATTACTTTTTCTTTTTTGGTACCAGGGATCGAACTTGGGTCTTTGCAGTTGCGAGGCAGGCGGCAGAACCCCTGAGCTAAATCCCCAGCCTGTGAAGATTATTCTTGATTAGGGGTATGACAAGAGGAAAGGCAGAGGGTAAGAATAAATATAGTGAGTGAGAAGCATGAGAAAAATGTAATGAAATTGAGGAGGCAGGAGCTAAGTGAGTAATGCACCCACAACCAGGGAAAGGAAATAACACTTCAGGTCTCTGCATTACAGATCAATGCAGCGCTCACGAAACTTTTGGGAAGTAGGTCTTACTATCCCCATTTTTCTGGTGATACTGAAATACACATAAACTTTCTCACAACAGGAAGTACTGGAACAAACCTCTAGGAAGAAAGGACTAATGCTTCCCAAAAGTAGTTCAGCAGACCGCTCTGTCCTTTCCAGGACAAGGTACGTGTTGTGACATTAAGCAAGGTCAGACACTGGAGAACTACCAGCTACACGTCTTGTCAACATGCACTTGGACCCACAATTTTTGTTTCTATTTTTATTTTTTGTAACTGTCCCTATGTAAATGGCAGGACATTCCTTATAAAAACACAATGTCATCACTGCACTGAATCTGTGTCCCAGTGAGGAATCAGAAGAGGCAAGCTGATGGACAGCTACCGTTTCCAGTGAGGCCAACCCTCCGCAGTTACCACTGGGGCGAAGTCACACCACTCAGTTTTGCCTGGCTCCTTTCGGCATTTGAGTTTGCCAACGCTACATTGAGATAACTCTTCCCTTAGCATTATGGTCTCCAGGTCCATCCATTTTCCTACAAATAACTCAAATTTACCCTCTTTATGGCTGAGTGTTACTCTGATAAATCAGACACAGGAAGATAAATAGTGTGTGGTTTCTCTAACATGAGAGTCCCAAAATATAAATAACTTAAAGAGCAAAATAAAAGAGAGATAATAGGAAACAATGAGGTAGACTCTGTGGAGATAGGAAGAGGATCTGGGGATGAGGTGGGGAGAGGAGAGAGCTGGAGGGGAAAGGACAGTAAATATGAACAAGATGTGGTATGTATACGTACTAATTCCCCAACATGAATGTGATTATTATGTATAGCAAATATATACTAATTTTTTAAAAAGGATACTCTTAAGGAAAGCATATAGAAAAAAATGAGGTAAAGTTTCACACATATTTTTCAAAAGGCTTTGGGTCCTCAGAGAATCCCTTCCATTGTTCACAATTCCCACCCTGGGCAGGAATCAGCTCCACATACAAAAGAAACCCGATCTCCCAGGCCAGTGTGGTCCTTTTCCTGCATAAATCATCTTAAAATACCTGTCACAGACACAGAGGCTGGCCTAGACTTCTGTAAAGACAATGTAAATGAGGATTGTTAGACAAATTTATGCTATGAAAATCTCAAATAGTTCATATTTGTTCTACTCACAGGGTGGCAGGATGATGCCAGATCAAGTCTCAAGCACTAAATAACTGGGCCAGTTGTGTCACAGAAAACAGGAAAATCTGTAGTTAACAACCTGGTGGGAATGTGTAATTCTACTGTTGTTTTAGTGCTATTTCTAGTCTCCGAACAAAAGATTTTTCGTATTTTATTTTGAGATGATACAAAATTGTTCCACAGATCTCAAAGTGACTTCAAAAGACATGAGATATTACACTTTATTCCTAAAGCAGCTGGTATTAAATACAGAAATTGTCACATGCAACAGTTTTCTAAAAGCTTTGAGTACATTTTATAGTTAAAAGACATGTATTCTTGTAAGTAGAATTGTTAATTTTCTCTCCATCACTAAAAAGCATGTTTTACCACCTAATTAAATCTGATGCTGTGAAAGACACTTTGCAAAGAGAATTTCCTGCCACTGAGGAAGGAATCAGAAAAGAAAATACACCTGTTATCCCATGAAAAAAAAAACAGATCACTTTCTTAGTTCCACAGACATTTTCATGGACAGGTATTCACATCATTATAATCTAAAACAGGAGTTTATTGATTAATTCACACATGCTGGAAATAAATAAATTATGCAATAAATATCTTCTAGTCGTTTTCTTCTTTTGAGACCCTTGGCAGTGAAGTAGATCCAGCCAGGCACAGAGGCCCTGGTACTGTCCTTAGCTCCTGCCCTGCATCTTGCTGCTGATCACAAACTCTTAGAGACCTCTATTTCCTCACTTGAAGTAGATTCTACCACTGGTCTTCTTTATTGGGTGTGTGGGCAAAGCCTACACAATAAGTGCTGCTCAGCCACTCCCAAGCAAACCTCCTTGAATTCTTTCTGGTACTGGGTGCTAACATTAAAAACTCAACTTACTATCTGGCCAGCAAAATGTGAATATTTCATTATTATTTTAATTCAACATTTCTCTAAATATAAAATATCTTTCATATATTTATTGGTGATTTCAACTTCTTTTTTTTTTGGTACCGGGGATCAAACTCAGGTCCTCATACTTGCGCAGCAAGCAGAGAAACCACTGAGCTAAATCCCCAGCCCAATTTCAACTTCTTTTTTATGAAGTCTTTTCTCTGTTCTATTGAAATGGTCTCTTACTAAATTGTATGTGATCTTTAAGGATTACCATTTCCTGATAGACAAATTGTTTCTTTTTAAATGGTTTTTGATAACCACAATTTTTTATTAAATGTATTCATTATAGCTTCTATCTAGATGCCCCTCCTCAAAGCCTCGCACACTCACAGGTAGAGCTTTTGAAAGATGGCTGGATCATGGGTGTGTGATATTGGATTAAGGGTATGTGACACTGGATCACTCATTGATTGGTTTAGCATAGTTCTGGGTGGGTAATAGAGAGCCTTTGGTGTGGGTGGCATCAACCAATAGGCTTTTAGCCTGGATGGAATGAAAAGGGAAAGAAGGAAGGCTCACCCCTTCTTGCCTGCAAAGTCATCAATTTTTTATCCTCTGTGATGTCCCTCTGCCATGCTGCCCTGCCTTGGAGTCAGCCAACTATGGGCTGAAATATCTGCAAACTGTGAGCCAAAATGAAGTTTTCTTTTAACTCATGGGTGTCAAGTGTTTTGTCTCAGTGATGGGAAAGTAAGACACTATCATTTCTCTTTTTATCTTTATTTTTACATATTCATAATCAGAAAGTCTTTATACTAATATTAATTAAATGTACTCAACTGTACATATTAAAATTTCACTGAACTCCATTTATAAATTATTTCAGTGTATTACATGAGGTAAAGGTCTTCACTTTTTATTTTCTATACAATTAGCATTCTGAACACCATTTATTGGATAATTTATCCTTCTATGTAAATTTGGTGGTTTTCTCTCAAATAATAAGCATAATTTATTTTAGAACTTTTGTTCTATTCTTCTAATTTATATCTGCACACTGTTTTAGTTATTGTAGTTTTGGGAAATACTCCAAAGTATTTCTGTATTCAAATTTTCTTTGCTGTTATTATTATATTTCACAAGAGTAACAAGAAGTATTTTTAGATTCTCAGATGATTTCCGTTTGTATTTTGATTGTCATAAATTATTTTGAGTAAAACCAGTATCTTTAAAAGAATGAGAATATAGAATATATGATCATTAAAATATTTTATACTTAGAAAATATAGTACAAAAACATAGCTACATTTATTGAACACATGCTATGTGGTATATAACTCTGCTAAATACCATACATATCTCATGACTATAATGATTGTAGTATTATTATCCCTATATTAAGGTAAAAACAAAATATTATGTTTATGAGTTATACATCTTATATAAAAGATTTAACCAAGGAAGTGACTAGGGATGGTTTAGAATCTATAGCTACTGAACTGACTCTTTCTTATTGAAGTCTTTCCAATTGTGAGTAGCATTTTCTTCCTTATGGTACTCTTTCTATTCATCAATTGCAGCCACTATCAGCCATTTTTGTAAGTTCTTTGGCTAGCACAGTTCATGGTTTCTGGTTATCTTGGCTGAGCTCTGGTTTCCCCTTGCTGAAGGCTATCCTGAGCCCTCTGTACTGTAGACACTGAGTGGTTAGGGCACGGGGATTGTGACTTAATCCTGATATGTCAGTTTCATTGGATTAAGAAGCACCTAGCAGATTAGGCATAACTGTGAAGTGCCCTATATGATAATTAACATAGATAGACCTTTAAAGAAGAGTTATTGGGTCTTGGTTGTGCCTGGGTGTGTCATACAGGCATGACTTGGGTATTATATCTAGGTCCTCACTTCTTCCTCTCTGGCCCCATTCTCTGCTTTGCTTCCCAATCACCCATGAACTATATATCTTTTCTCTACCACACCCTTCCACCATAATATTTCTGTCTTGGCTCCAGCCAACCATGGACTGAATCCACCCAAACCATGGACTGAATTAAACTTCTCCTCCTTTAAGATGCTGGTGTTGAGTATTGTGGATCAATGATGGGAAAGCTGACTAATAGAGGGAGTGCATAGCTTTCTCCCAAATCTGTGTGGTCCTTGGTCACGTCAGCCTTGAGAAGCACCATTTTATATAGGCCATGTGTTAGGCACCTTCTGAGATGGTTCCCAATTACCTTTGCCTCCCACTGTTCACATTCTTGTCTAATCCCCTCCCTTTGAGTGTGTGAAGAATTCAAGGACTTGTTTCTACAGAGTAGACTTTGTCAGGCAAAATTTAAGTCTATTTGCAAGATGAGGTTATACAAACTCACATCTTGAACATTTTCTTGCCCAGCTGTTGAGGAAAAGCAGCCCTACTGTGAACTGCCCTACTGAGAGGGGCCTGACCTAACAGCCAGTTAGAAGCTAAAGCCCTCAGGCCAACAGTGCATGTGGCACTACATGAGTGAGTTTAGAAGTTGTTCCTTCATTAAAGCTTCAGAGGAGATCACCACTGGGCAGATGCCCTGACTATGATCTCAGGAGAACCTTGGAGTCAGAGGCCCATGGCTAGTTGGTAACCAGATTTGTGACACATAAAATAAATGAGCATTGTTTCAAACCACCAAGTTTTTAAATAATCTGGTACATAGAAGTAAGCAACTTTTTTAAAAGGCCTATTTATGTTGTAACATAGCACATTTCACAAGCACAGCACCTTCATTTCTAACTCCCCAATGCTTTTTGATGATCAAATCAACCCCTCCAGGCAGTGAGCTCAACCAACATCCCTTCACCTCTACTTTGTTCAACCTCTAGCTCAGGCTGGGGCCAATGTACAATACAGCTGAAGAAATACTTCTCGCAGATCAAATGAACAAACAAACAAACAAAAGCAATAAACATTTTTTGAAAACCTGACATATGTTTTAACCAATGGTGTTGAGAAAACTGAATATCCATATGTAAAATAATGTTGAAAGGCCTTTCTTTTACACATATCAAAAAGTTAACTCCAAATTGATCAAATACCTAAAAATAAGTACTGAAACAATAAAATAATTAGATGAAACATAGGAGAAAAGCTTTATGATGTTGGATTCAGCAGTGTTTTCTTGACTATGACACCAAAAGGCAACAAAAAATAAATAAATTAGACTACCTCAAAACTTAAAACTCCATACATTGAAGGACTCAATCAGAGTGAAAAGACAGCATGTAGAATGGGAGAAAATATTTGCAAATTATATATCAGATGCTATGGTTTGGATGGGCATCCTGCAAAGGCCCACTTGTTAAAATCTATGATGTTGTTGGGGGTGGTGGAACCTTTAAGAGGTGGAGCCTAGTGAGAGGTCATAGGCCATTGAGGGAGTGTCTCAAAGGAACACTTGTCTCTTCCTCTTTTTCTTGTCGACAGGGCTGTCTCCTCCATGAGCTCATGGCATGATGTGTTGCCTTGTCACAGGCCCAAAAGCAATTGGGCCAACTGACCATGGACTGAAACCTTCAAAACTATGACACAAAATAAACTTTTCTTCTTTTTAAGTTGATTATCTCAAATATTTTGTTACAGTATTAGACACATGACTAACGCATGATAAGGAGTAATTTCTAGAACATATAAAGAAGTCCTAAAATCAACCATGAAAGAAGAAAAAAACAACAAACAATCCAATTAAAAATAGACAAAGGACTTGAATAGCTATTTCTTCAAAGAAGATATACAAATGACCAATAAGCACATGAAAAGATATCTAATGACACTAACTGGGGGGAAATGTAAATTAAAATCAAATACAAATACAAAAAACACCCAGAAAAAAACAAGATGTGGAGAAATTGGAACACTTATGTACTGTTAGTGAGAATGTAAAATGGAATAGAAAAGATGGGTTTCTCAAAAAAAAATGTAAAACAGAGTTATCAATTCCACTTCTGGGTATTTACCCAAAAGAACTGAAATCAAGGTCCTAAAGAGATATATGTATATACATGTCCATAGCAGCATTATTCAGAACAGCTAAAAGATAGAGGGTCCATCATTGGATGAATGACTAAATAAAACATAGTATGTGTATTTACAAAGGAATATTATCTAGCCATTAAAAAAGAAATTCCAATACATTCCACAACGTGAATAAACCTTGAGGATATTAGTTACCAAAAAATTGTCTTTCAGCTACAAAAAGACCAATAATTCATGAGTCCACTCACAGGAAGCACCTGGGATATTCTAATTCATAGACACATCTGGGAGAATGGTGGCTGTCGGTGGCTGAGGGAGGGGATGGGGAGTTGTATTCCAATGAGTATAGAATTTCATTGTGCAAGATGGAAAGAGTCCTGGAGACTGATCACACGACACTGTGAATGTGCTTAACACTTCCGGATCATAGTCTTTAAATCAGCAGATTAAAGATGGTAGATTTTATAAGTTAAAATATACTTTTTAATTGGATATTTTGTTACTTGGAACCAAATATCTGACACCCTCAACTTAAAGGAAGAAATGATTTAATTTGGCTCAGGGTTTCAGGGGATTCAGTCCATGGCTGGCTCCAAGGCAGGAATCTCATGGTGAAGCAAAAAATGCTTAGTTTATGGGGCTGGAGCGTAGAACAGGGAAACAGCGCCAGAGACGAATGGTCGAGATATCAGATGTGGACCTGGAGGTTACACTTCCATGACCCATCCTGTCACACTCAAACTTGTGCTTTAGGCAGCTCTCAAGCCAGTTAAGTTGACAATTAAACTTAACCTTCATAGATAGGTAGAAGACAAATGAGGGTGGAGAGGAGGGAAGGGGTCGGGGAGAACTACCCTGATTCCTCTTACCAGAAGCATCAGCTTGCGCTCCTGCTAGAACACAACCCTTACCCTGGTCCGGTGCAGTTGCAGAGCTGTGTTTTGTTGGTGAATTTCGTGGACATTTCAATGTGAAAGTAGAGCAGAATGAATCAGTAGCTGTTGGCAGTAACATTTTTGTTTTGAGACAGGGTCTCACAATGTAGTTCAGGCTGGCCTTGAACTCACTACGTAGCCAAAGCTGGTCTCAAACTCACAGTGATCTTCCTGCCTTGGCCTCCTGAGTGCTGGGATAGCAGGCATGCACCACCGCACCCAGATTATTGGTGATAATTTTAAGAACTGCTCACTCCTACCTTTTAAAAATATACGTAAAACATTTTGACCACATGATGATACCATGGCAATAATGCACATTGCTTTTTGAAAAGCTAATGATAAGGCAGGATACTTTTGATACTATTTCCTTTCATTTTCGATCTGCTGATTCTAACCCTGGAGATACATATGCTTTTCACTCTAATTCATTCCCTTATTTAGCAGTGAAAACACTGATGTAGAGAAAGAGTTCGGGGACAGGACTATGATTTAAGACATTATCCTAAAAATTTGGGCTTAGGTAACACCCTTTCCTTCTTAGCTTCTTAGGAGCCGTGTGTGTGTGTGTGTGTGTGTGTGTGTGTGTGTGTGTGTGTGTGTAGATGTGCACCTGAGTGCTTGAGGAAACACAGGGCACTGGAGTGCACAAAATAAAAGGCTGAGTACACTTTCCCCTTCTCTGTCAACTCACTCTGCCAGTGTTGCTCCCAGTATGGCCCACAGACCAGCACCAGTCCCCATATTCTTTATCACCACTCTGCAATGAGGGAAGTGCAGGAGTAGACCTTTAGACAGCTCCAGAGAAACTGACATAGACATCACCTACATAATTCTAGGCACATGCACCAAGCAAGCCTCCTACCACAGTGGCTATGGTTTCACACCAAGGAGCGCTCAGGCATATAACCACCCAAGTTGGAAACTGAATGTTGGTCAACAGGAGTCTGATTTCATTAATGGTTAATTCCACTTCTGAGCTCCTATCCCCACTCCAATTAAGTATAAAATACACATCTCAAGATTTGATGCCAAACCATAAAGGCTAGAGACAAGCCCTGACACCCAGCAGTAAATATTAAGGGAAAGATTTAATGTAAACAGCAGTGTATAGCTGTGCTGATGATTTCTCATAAACTACATGGACTAATTTAGAAAGAGGGAAAAAAGGCAGAGAAGCCTTCAAGGAAGTAATAACCCAGAGGTAAAAAATATTGATTAGGGAAAAATATTATCTTAATCAAAATATGTCTTTTAGCTGGAAGTTGTTTAGGCTTCAGAAAGAGAAAACAAAGTATGTTTCCAAGATGTACATTTTTTTCCTTGTGGTATTTGTTGAATAATGAGCATGGCCATCACTCTTTCTCAGGTCTTTTCTGTGTAAATCAAAACAAAGGCTTTAAAAGTTCTACAGGAAACCTTATTTATTAGTCTGATAAACAGTAAGCAATATTAACTATTCCTAAGTATTTCAGGAGACATCTGTGATTTTTGGTATTTCTTGATGATATATCCTGATGAATTTTATAAGGCTGGCCACATACCATATTTTCTTCTAATGAGAGCTTGTTACCACTGATCTCTTTCATCTGTCTTCAGAGGCAAATGTTTCAGAATAACTCGTTTCTGCCAGCATTTGCTTGGTACTTGAGTAACTTCTTTTGAATGCCTTCCAAGTTTAAGTTTGACCTTTTAAATGTTAGGATCAGACAATATTTGAATATACCATGTGTTCATTGTTTTTTTAAGAGTTTTTTTTATCAGTTCAAATTCAGTCAGAATCTAAGTAGGTAAGAGCAACTTTAAATCTGAACATTTTCCCATATAATCTTATAATGTATGGCTGTTCTTAAAATCACACCTACTGAAATGTTGCTATGGTCTTTGTCCACCATTTGGACACCACCAAGAAGTGTAGCCTGTAGGAGAAGCTGTCAGCAGGTCTGCACACTCCTATTCTGCATTCTACACATGGAGGATCCAAGGCTGGATGCTAAAAGATGTGCAGAGGATCATCCAAGAAAAGCCAAATCAGAACATGTTTTCTTACTATTCCCTCTGATCCACATACACAGAGTAAGAAATTGATGAATTGCCCAATAAATTTAGTCATTATAGCCTGGAAAATTTAAGTGTAATTGATGATCAGTGACCCAAATCATTCAGGGACCCAAGTCCCTTAGAACCTTAAATTCCCATCTCACGTATAAATAGTGGCCGCCCCTCAGGCCTCCTTCATAGACCTATGCATTTCCTCACTTTCCTTCTGCACACATTTGCAGAACCTTTGTGTGCGAGAAGAACAAGTCTTTACTTTTCCTTTGAAAGTAAAAGAAACAGAAAACTAAAGACTATTTTGAATCTAATCTTTTTTTCTTTCCTCATCAAAATATGCAGACAGCACCCCCTGTTGGCTGTTGCTGCCACCTCTCCCACAGACAGCCTTGTTGCTAGTACACTAAGAAGGAAGTGGGCTACCCAAAGAGGCAGGGTAATTTGGACTCCTATTTCAGAAGGGGGAGGGAAAATCAATATTTGCTTAATGGGAAAAAAACTCAACATTGATAGGGAAGGAAGTTTTATTCTCAAGCTTTTAAAAGGATGTTACAATCACTAGGAAGGGGAAAAAATTCTTTTCTTTGCCTTTCTTTATTTTAAGCTCTAAGCTGTATTCCTTTCCAGTGTTCCATAAGTAAGTTTCTGAAGAGAATAGTGGGAAGAAAAAATAATCTATATTTGCTGTATTTGAGGCCACACTTAAGTTTTTAGGTTGTGCTTTTCTTCTGTTCAAGTCCAAGTCAAAGAAATGCATTGTAAATTCTGGACTTTCCTCCACATTTTCAAGCAACCTGGGGATTGAAGGGAGGAAAAGGCTTAAGAGAACAATACATAGGCACATACATGTGCTATTATTTTGATATCCTAAGAATTATATCAATAAAAATAGCTTTATATGTAGCATAAGTGTCACATGTTTCAATTCCTTGTAGCCTACCTGCTAAAATCTGTTTTTATTCTTCTTCAGGGAAGCACAATTTAAAAATCATGTTTAAAAAGTACAATCGCGGGATTTCTAAAGAAATAACATATTTTGTCAATCATACCAATAGAGAAATAAGATGGATTTTTGTCCAAGAATTCTCTTCTCTTAGAAAATTTAAGTATGCACACTTTTATTCTCAATTATATGTCCATAAGTCTAAAGTTTAAATATCTGATTAGTGAAGACATGGCAAGAACATGAGATTAACCATCAAAGGATCTTGATGCTAATCCGGGCTATACCATTTTCTCTCCCTGCCACTATGCCAGCCATTAAATATTTCTGAGTTCCATCATCTGAGAAATAAATATCATTAGTTTGATCATCAACTCGAGACACACACAATGTTGACTGTGTACCTAATGCACTGCGAGAGGCTTAGCTCTGGCCGCTGTGCGGAACCAGGACTAAGAAGAAGAAGGTGGGGTGAGGAGGAGGAGGAGGAGGAGGAGGACAAGGCAGAATTGAGTTTCTTCTGTGTCTTGGGTGCTGTAAACATCAGTGAGTTGACTTATAGAAATGGCAAAGGAGCTTCTCACTGTTATCGAACAGACCGGGCCCCAGTCTCATGTGCCATTTTCTGCATCTGAACCCTTAGAGAAATCAGTAAACATCTTTGAAACTCGGTTTCCTTCTGTCAAAACATTGAGTCAAGGGGCTGGGGATTTAGCTCAGTGGTTCTACTGCCTGCCTCAAAAATGCAAGCTCCCGAGTTTGATCCCCAGTACCAAAAAAGCAAAAACATTGAGGCATTGTTCCTAGGACACATGGATGGTAAGTGCCAGAGACAGGACTAAACCACACCCTTGCATTTGAGGACCACGCATCAGGACAGGAAACCGACACAAGGGGGAAAATGTAGTGCTCTTCAACTTGGTTCCATTATTTCCTGTTCTATTCTCAGAACCTTGAATGTCACACTGAAGAGATTAGAGCTGATCTTATAGATAAAGTAGAGTTAGTAGAATATTTTAAGTGGAGATAGAACATAGTCGTGACTAACTTACTAGATTTTAAGAGAATTTAAGAAGCAATCATATGTGAATGAAATATATTTATATAAATTATTATGATTGTATTTATCATAGATAATCATGTAGGGAAAAGGTCCACATGCTGTCCCCTAGTCTGATGTTGGATGATTGTGTTGTAATAAGAAGTCCTTACAGGATAAAATAAGACTATTTTCCCTATAGGAAGTTAGAAACTGGAAACTAAACTGTAATCAGTAACCGCAGGTAAACCTTTCCCATTTCCAATCACCTCTTTCTTTGTCCTGAATTCTAAGAAAAGTTTGAAAAGTGTCTACAATGTTGTGAAAAACTGCTTTCTGCCAAGGGAGACAGCCAGGGCTGGGCAGCCAGACCTTTCCAGCTCAAAATTCTCTCTCCAGTGCCAACCTTGGAAGATATCACTGTGAAGAAGTTGCTGCCAGACATGTGAAGAGAATGAGAAGGTTAATTCTGCTGTTTTAAAGGTGAGGTGCTCACATAGTATTGCAATAAAACAAATAGAAGTCAACAATGGCATTTTAAGGTCAATGTCTAGTCTTTGACAATCAACAGGAATATGTTCCACTTAATATGACATCAACTAGCTAATTTATTACCAGGATGTGACAAGGTTATGCCAAACATTGATTATTATTCCTAATGCATATGGCTCCTGATATCTGAATTTTATCCTATACAGATCATTTTGGGGCTGGGGGAAAGGAGGGAATAAGCCACACTTACCATGGAAGGCCACCCACAGTGACTACTGCTCTTCTCCTTTTGGGTTGTGGGTTCATAAAAGCATTATGATCCATCAAAAGAACTCTCTGAATCCATAGAATGAAAGGAATATAGAACTACTGTTCGGGGGAATACTTGGCCTCTTAATATGATGTAGTCATTTGAGTTATTAACTTACTCTGTAATGCAGTTACCCAAACAGAATACTTAAAAATGTTCATCTTTGGAATGTTATGTAATCTTTGCAAAACGATATGTCTTCCGTTTCTAAAAATTCATTCCTACCGTGCATTAGGAAGCCGAGTTTGTTCTCTAATAAGGGCAGATCCCTCCTCCAGGGGAGGTGTTCAGTTCCATTCTAGCTGTTCTGGCAGGTGGTGGTCTGGTTTTTAATTCTTGAAACCTACAAATATATTCTCTACCCTGGAAGAGCCTCTTAGCTCAAAATGTATTTCCTCAGAAAGACTCTCTGAGAAGAGGTAGGGAGGAAAAAACCACAACCCACCACAAAGCCACTCACTCAAGCAGTCTCTCTCAAGTACCACTTAATGGCGTTGAGCTGACCAGAGGAGATCAGGATTTGATGTCTGTGACGTAGGCACTCTGCAACTAGGAAATCAAGGGCTGACCAAGGGTGAGGAGCGCCTTGTGGAGCTGGGTTAGCCTCAATTATTGAAAGGGTTTAGAGAGGAAGAGAAGCAATAGGAAGGGCAGGCTATTTCTGTGAAGAGGAGAGAATTGATACCAGTGCTGGAGTGGAAATTGTGATGAAAGAGGCCTCTACCTGATTGGCAAGGCTGTGATTAGGGGAGTTAGTTTTTTGAGCCTGTAGAAGGCACTTGAGCAAATGGATCTGGAGCCCTGCACTTGCCTGAGAATTTATCAATACAGTGGGGGGGGGGTTGATCTACCAGAAGCTCATGGGTACTCTTTATTTTTAAACAGTAATTAAGGCCAGATTTTACCCCACGGGAAACCTTATAGAAACATTCTCTTGTTGAACAATGCAGGTTGAATACTGATGGCTAAACTGGAATGAACAGTGTAATGAAGAAGAAACGCTTTTAGCCAAAGAAAAATTACCAGATGATGGGATAGAAGAGATCTTGGAAGGCTACCTAGGACAACCCTGTTCCATCAGCCCTTTGAAGTGACAGTACTTACAAGGAGTGATGGAGAAATACAGTGTGTATTTAAGAAAATTATTACAGTGAAAGATACATTGTTATTAATCCCCTTCACAATACTCCTCCTCACTTCAAACACACTATCGTATTGTGGTAAGAGCGTGGAATCCTAACCTCTAGACCACCAGGGAGGCACTCACACTTATCCCCTGGTTCTGCCTTTCTGGAGCAGTTCTGGAAGTGCTCTTTTGTGAGTGTCTCTAGGAGGTGTGATTTAAAAAAAGAAAAAGTCTGGTAAATGCTGCTTCTGTGTTCCATCCAACAGAAAGGCAGGCTTGTAAAAAATCACACTGTGTCCTCATTCACCTTGTTCAATGAATCTGGCACTGTAATCACTTCTGGTTCTTTCTCCAAGTCAAAATGACCATGAAAGCTAAACATTTTGAATTTATTTGGGACACTGAGGCAGGCACAACAGTGCATTCATGAAAGAGGACTTCTAGAACTGCTTCAGAAAGCAGCAAGAATGTTGGGGTAAGAGTTTGAGGCAAGGGATTAATGCCAATGTGACTTTTACTATAATAAATTTTTAAAAATTTAAGCATCCACCATATTTTTTAGCTCATGCTTTGTACATCAATACTGGAATTGGCTTCACACAAATCCCACACCCCCTGCTGCATAGTGAGCAACAGAGGGAAGGAAATCTTGGATTGTCAATTTGTGCTTAGTATTGGCTTAGTTAACATTGATAGTATTTGTTGAGAAGTTATGAAACAAAAATGGGTAAAACATTTTAGTGCTGAGTGATTGAATTCCTATATATACAGATAGATAGATAGATAGATAGATAGATAGATAGATAGATAGATCAAGTATGAAGCTGGTGGTGGAAGTAATGGTGTATGTTATAGGGGAGAGGAAGGAATGTTGGGTGGCCAGGTTAAGGGTTGGGTTAGGACTTTTATTACTGCATAGATTTCAGGCTAGTGGTACCTCCTACGTTCAAGTCCATATGCAATGGGCTTAGAGGTCTTTGTGTCAAGGGCCCCGTCCTCTATTTCAGGGGGCCTTTGTGCATCCTAGTGGGTATTATCTACCCAGTGGATAATTCTGGGACACAGAGCAGCAGCCTTCCCAGTGTCACCGACTGGGACACTCAGCAGGTGATGTAACTGTTGTTGGAAGAGGCTTTCACTGAGCCTCAGCACAAGAATAACTAACAAAACAGCACAGGGAATTCATGTCCTCGCTGAATAGACCCCAGAACCTCTTCAGGCATTGGTGTCCCACCCTGTTCATGGGCCCAGACACTGGAGCAGACCTGGGTGACTTTGTTTATAGCTTCTCATTCTTCAACCTCACACCCCACAACCTAAGGATTGCTTTCTGGTATTAGGATTAGAAAGCATTTTTCTTATTTATCACACCTCCTTCATGTTCTCCTAAACCCTGGGCAACTAAAAATGAAAATTTTAGATTTTTTACATTTCTCCCATATCATTCTTTTCCAGAGAACATGGATAAAACATTAAGTTGATGGGATGGGGAAAAATAATAGGCAAATGAAGTAGCATGGGTGGAAAGGAAGGACGTATGAAGCCATACATTTGTATTAGCACATGTTTGCAATATATAATGAATACTTTCATTATGGGCGGTTGATATATATATATCACATCTTGATCCTTTTCACTTCCAGTTCTCCTCTTTTTCCTTTTATTTCCCCATTCCTTGATCACCTTCCCATCTCTGAAAGGTCTACCTTGCTGTTTCCAGTCATCTACATTTTATTTTGCACTTAAGATTATTTATACTTTGGGTTTCTCACATAAGAGAAACCATGAAATATTTAACCTTCTGATTCTGTTTCTCTTAGCATTATGGTCTTGGAGTGTATCCATTCTCCTACAAATGACTCAAATTTATCCTTCTTTGTGGTAGAGTAGTGTCCATAGTGCATATGTACCACATTTTCTTCATCCATTCATCCACTGCTGGACATATAGGCTTCTTCCAAGATATAACTTAAAAACATTCTTCCCCAGGGCCAGGGATTTAGCTTAGTGGTTCCGCTGCCTGCCTCGCAAGGTCCTGAGTTCAATCCCTGGTACAAAAATATATATATATTCTTCAAGTACACCATCTTGATGTAGAAGTCACATTTTCTTATGAATGACAGAATGTTAAATATGCACATGAGCCCATGATCTTTCTTCTCAAACCATGAACATCAAGCCCTTATATTCATCTGCCTTACCATATTATCAGGACTCTTCTATCTGGAAAATGAGAAATTTGAAATATTTTAAAGAAAAAGAAAATCATACTGTCTCATGTATGAATACAAATTCCACCTAGATTCTTTGCAACTTAATCCAGTTGCTGAAACATTGCTGCCAGGGTTCTCTCTGTCCCTTGCCATTCCTCAGCAGAGTTTGGCTTCATGATTCAATCAGGTCCTTCTCACACAAGTGAGATATAGAGGGCCACAAACAGCCTAGAGTCATCTGCACACAGCTGATGACCCCAGAAGAAAGAAGCCTTGTTCCATTTCATCCCAGTCGAGAAGTCTTGACCAGCACATCTCAAGTTAAATGTCCTTACCAGGAAGAATCACTGTGACCGAGAGGAAAATATTAAAATTGGCCCAACTTCCTCACCTGCTCACCTTGAAGGCTACAAATGGTAAGAAAGTCACAATTACTGAACACCTAGAGATCAAAGAAGAAAAAAGGTGGAAAAAAGTTTGAGAAAGTAAAAAGAACAGTGTTACCTCAGTGCATTTTACTTGCCTTATTTGCTCACAGTCAAAAATCATAAACCTTTAAAATTACACATTGGGCTCTAATTGCAAATTATAAAATCAACTTAACGAGTAGCAACCAGAATATTGTAGGATAGTATAGATTAGAATAAACATAAAAATGTCAGTGATGTCAGTGTGTATTATTTTATGGAAATATTGTTTCTCTTTTGTATGTTTGTATATCCTCTTTTGATATCTATCTCTCTACCTAGAATTAGGTTGTGATGTGAAATGAGTGTCGTATTGTGGGATGCAATAGGAAAAATAAAATAACACAAACAAAAACCTTTAAGATACACTGAATAGACTCAGGTATCAATAAAACTTTTAAACACACACTTAATTCTTTGGAAGATAAAATTAATTCTACTCAACCTTTGAAAAGATAAATTCCTATTATGAAGTCAAGTGCTCATTCCGTTATTTAGTGAGTTTATGCCAATATGTTTCAAAAGGCTTTAGCCATGAAAACAATGAAAAACAAAATTCCTGTGGGTCTACCAACAATTATCTCTGGCTTGAATTTTCTAGAAGTTTTCTAAAAACAGAAAATAGAGCTTCAGAGCCAGCCCGTCTAGCTAGGTCGTTGTAGAACAACTCAAGAGCAAACTTCACCCATGACTTAAGAGTTGGACAGAAAGTAGCATCAGAGTTGAACGTCTTTTAAAAAACAGGCCAACATATACGTCCAGCAACAGATGAACACATAAAGAAAATGTGATATTTATACACAATAGAGTACTACTCTGCCATAATGAAGGAGAAATTTAAGTCGTTTGTAGGAAAATAGGTGTTCCTGGGACCACAATGTTAAGAGAAATAAATCACATGCCTGCTTAAATACCACATGGTTTCTCTTCTATGGGAAATGCAAAGTATAAATAAAGAAGAAAATAAAAGATAGAAACTAGAGTTGCTTCAGTCTATTTTATTTGCATACTATCAAAACTTATAAATGAGTACTTTTTCAATTGCACATAGGACTCTAATTCCAAATTGTGAAATCAACTTAAGAAAGATGAACTAGGCAGATAGATGTTTTGCAGAAGGGAAGGAAACCAAGACATGGAGGGAGGAGGAAGGGAAGGGCGGGGAAGGGGAAGTAAAAATAGTCAGGACGTGTTACGTGTGTGCACCAACTCCCTATGAGGACTGTAATCATTAGTACTGCAAACATGTACATAAAAACAACTGGAAAAAACATGCACATAAAAACAACTGGAAAACAAACATTTAAATAAAAACAACTGGAAAAAAACCCAAATGAAATCTTGAAAAAAGCTAACAATTTACAAATATTTTTAAAAAACTAATTCCGAGGGTCAGAGTGTCATGAGGGTCTAAGCTATTTTATAACTTACCAATGGAAAATATGTAGTAAAATATTGTTATTTTCATCATCAAACAATAGCCTGAAAGGGAGAAAAGGAAGTATTGTAGGCAATAGACACTGAAAGAATCTTGCTTAATTCAGAGTTACAGTAACCAGCCATGTGTTTATGGAATAATACTCTGGTAGCTTAAAAGAGGTCTAGTGTTCCAAGGTCCCTAATTCTTTTCCAAAGCTAGAAGGACCATCCTATATTTGCAGAAAGTCATTATAGTTTTACATTAACTAATTGTAGATATACTGGCAGATTGTTCTGCCTAAAATTTTAGGAAAATTTCTACAGTTACAAATCAGAAATAGGAAGTACACTTCCTTTGGAAGCAGTTAATAGACAATTTTAATTGCTGTAGGTAAGGCAATAATGACTGATAATTTTGAGGCCCGAGACTTTAGCATTAAAATATTGGAGTCGGGTAAGAGGACAGGGAAGCTCCGTGAGATATAGAAAAGGTCCAGAAATTAGGAATAGTGGGACACATGGGCGCAGCAAGTGGTTACATGTGGCTGTGGAGGAGAGGAGAAGAGGAAGCAGTGGTATACGGGTTGGACAGGTGGTGCTTTTCAACTGGATTTTACCCCAATAGCAATGGAGACCCAAGGAAGGTATTAGGCATAGAACTTTAATAATCACGTGTCCTTTAAAAATATTACTGTAGCTGCTATGTGAATGGAGTAGTGGAGATAATGAGGATGGAGACACAGAGAGCAGTTAGGAAGTTGCTGCAGTAACTTAGATGAAGGTCAATTGTGAAGTGAACTAGGAGACATGCAATGAAATGGGTGAGGAGAAAAGAGACAGAAAGAAATGTTATTAGGTTGAATTAAGAGAATGTGGTGACTTGATGGGACCTGGCAGTGTGAAAGAGGGAAGGAAATGTGTCAAGGTTTAACTCCCAGCTTTCTGACTTGGGCGTGGCTGTGACTTAGATGTGGTTTGTCCCACAAAGGTTCATGTGCTGGAAGCTTGGTCCCTAGTGGAACAGTAGTGATGCCGTGTGCCAAATCAGGCAAAGGTACTGGGAGATTATGGTGGGGGCCCCGCCCTTGGAAAGAGTAATAGGATCTTGCAGGAGTGGCTTAGCTCTCATGTGATTGGAGGATTCTCAGGAGAGTGGGCTGTTATAAAGAGAGATTGCCCACACACTTGATCCCTTCTTCATGCAACTGGCCCCCTTTCTATTTGTGACACAGCCAGGGGGCCCTCACTGAACACCGGCACCGTGCTGATTGAACTTTCCAGTCAGCAGAATTGTGAGTCAAAATAAACTTATGATCTTTATACATCATCCACATCCATGAGGGATTCTGTTATAACAATACCAGACAGACTAAGTTACACATATAGGTGGTGACCATCATGGAGCAAGTGTACTCAGAAGGAGGAAATTTTAGAGAAGAAATTATGGATTCAATTTGGGATATGTCCTCAAAAAGGAGAAAGGAAAGGCTGCAGTGGCAGCAGTCAATATGAGTCTGTGTGAATTGAGTTGAATATTCTCATATTATTATATTTAGCTACTATATATAGCTATTCTAATACTATATGTTCCTCAGAGCTGTCTCTTAATCTTTCATTCACGTGTTTACCCTCACTACATGATAATTGTTAAATGGATGAATACCATCTGTGTAAAGGAGTAGTAGAAAATGTGCCTTTTGAACAATCTTCTATGCAAATCACACAATGATAATATATTATTAATACTTCTCCAAGGATAATCAGGATCTTAGGCTCATTTCATGGATGAAAGAATCCAGTTAAGGACCCTAGAATTAACTCACAGAAGCTCCAGGACAAACTGCTGCCCCACATAACCTTTTGCTTAGGCTGAATAAAAATCCTCCAAAAGTATGAAATTATATTGCAATTACACCAGGTCTGCAAAGACTATCACTATTCAAGTCTTAGGATTTTCTTTAATCCTGCAGGTGAGCATAAGAGTCTCTGATAATATTTGCAAATTATAAACCAGAAATCAAACTTGGTAAAATTTTAGATCCCTAGCAAAAGGAAACCCTGTAACTTATTTCAGGTTGTAAGTAGAAGAGGAAAGATTTCTGACCATTACATAATAGGACCTCAAAAAAAGTGGATATCAATGCTCTCAGAAGAGATTACCTTATTTAGGAAGGTTTATTTTGCCAAGTTGAATCTAAGTGTTGGATGTTCAGTGCTTTATATCTTTCTATTAAAAAGCAGGAGACTTCTTTCCCAAACACATTCTACTAAAGTCAGAGGTCTATTACTTTTAACTTACTCAAAGAATACTTACTCAATAGGAATACTTCAGTGACAGTAAGGGTAAATTTTTAGCTGATTGCCTGGTTGTCTTAAAGATTTTCCTGAACACTCCTTCATAGTTGTCTCACCTCCACATCAACCAGGAATGGGACTCTCTCCTTACCTGGTTCCTCAGCCAGATAATTGATCCCATATCTTTGTATTATAGTTTTTCCTGAACTTGAAACTGCCTGTTGAAATGGCTCCTTGCCATGATTCTGGCTGATTGCTCATCTGAAATCCAGCAAACAAGGCATGGGAAAGTCAATTACTGGTTGAAATTCAGCCAGCATGAGAAGGGTGGTGAAATCCGCCCTTTGTCAAAGCCACATGGAAGTGAAGGAACATACAAGAAAAAGTGGGAGTGGCAATTATACGTGTCTTCCAAAGAGCAGAGAATTCAGCCCTGTTTCTATCTATTTTGAGATACCTTTCCGTAATCCCTTAGGACTGGGAACCAAGTCGGTTTCCCTGGTTACCAAAGCCCACTTACTAGAGCAAAAGGGCAGGGAAGATATGACACAGAGATTGCTTAGAGAAAGCCAGTGTGTGTGTGTGCGCGTGTGTGTGTGTGTGTGTGTGTGTACACATCCATTAGGACTCTTTATAAGCATCACAAAACTAATTTGAACTTGTTTCAACAAAAAATGTTTCTCATCAGGAAAGAGTTTGACCTCTTTCATTCTTAATTGCAGAAACCTCAGGGAAATGATAAAGATCAATAAGCTGTATCTAGTAAGTGGAGGGGGGCTTTGTAGTTACCATGTGGATGATGGACTGGGGAAATGGGGTGGTAGGAAAACCAGTCTGAGCAAAAGGATGGGAAAGGGTACTGGATAGACAATTCAATAAATCCATCCCACATACCACAGTCACTCAAAATTGTATTCTGGACCAGTTGGTCATTCCAGTTGTAAGAAAGAGAGCTAGGGTAGGGAAAAGCAGGGACAATTTGGTAGAGATGTCTGTCACCAATGACAGGATAGGGTTTTCTTTCTCCATGACCATTCCCATCCAAGGCTTTTGTCCGTCCTCCTTTCTACTCACCTGACCAATGCCATGTGTTCGAGCCCAGTTAAAAGGGGAAGGAGGAATCAGGAAGAAGAGGGGAATCAGGAAGAAGGAGCAGGAGCTGCCTTTGGGAATAGCAAGGCCAGAACACCTCAGTTTGATGCAGGATTTACAGGCACCAGAGAGAGGGAAAGGGCTGACAGAAAGAGCATTTCAGGTGGCCTTGGAAGGTGGTGGGGAGGGAGTCAGGGGCCTGGGGGAGCCATGTATGTAGAGAAGTTTGTGATATATCAGCTGGAAATGAGAGGCCTTTGGTTCTGGTTATGGGCCCCATATGTATTTTTCTCCACTAAATGTCAAACCACATAAAAATACAGTTGTCCTCCAAAGCCACAGGGGACTGGCTCCAGGATCCTCAGAGATGTCCAAATCCTCAGATGCCCACATCTTGTAAATAAAATGGCATTGTATTTGCAACATAAACTGCTCACATCTTCTCCTATACTTAAAATCATCTCTAGATTATTCTTCATGTGTAATACAATGTAAATGCTACGCAAATAGTTGTTACACTGTTATTTGAGGAATCCTCACAAGAAATACTCATCTGGTTTTTTAAAAAAGAATTGAAAGGAAAAAAATGGAAAGAGCTTTTGTAAATGGGAATCAGATCAAGACATGGAAGGATCAGGGAGTGAAGGAAGGGGTAGGAGAGAGAAAGAGAGTTAAGATGTGTTATGGACATGTCCCAGTTCCCCACGATAAATGTAGTCATCATGTACTGCAAACATGTACTAAAAAATAAAAAGAAAGACTTGCTCCCAAGAAATACCCATCCAGGTAGAATTTGTTTGCTTTTTGAAATATTCTGGACTTGAGGTTGGCTGTCCCACATGGAGTCTTATCAGAATTACACTTCATCTTGGGGTGCAATGGCATCTTGCCTGTTCATCTCGTGAACTTTTTCTTGTGTTCTCCTTGGTACACTCCCTTTTTTGAAAGGACAAATCCTCCCTAGGACCAGTCAAATTTATACCCTCCTTAAAGAAACATTAGAAAGGCTCTAACTCTCCTTTCTGGGTCAGGGTCTTGTAACTAAGCTTGTGTCTTCTTACAATAACACCACAAATGGTGGTTCAACTCCCTGTGTGTCACAGGCCAGCCTTGACGATCCTATACATGACTGGAATACAGCAGAAACGCCACAAAATAAAAAATGAAATGCTGTGGTGCTCAAATTTTGGTTTCTTTGTACAAACTAATACTTGAGGTAAGTATAGGTATTAAACCAACGTTACAGGGTTTTAAAAAATTATTTTTATTTCAAATATTTTATGCATTTTCCTGTCATGTATAGATTCAGATGTATGGTGGATTAAACAGCTTCTTGGCTAAGAAACATTTCTATTACTGTTTATATAAAAAGTGAATAATTAGCCAGGTGTGGTGGTACACACCTGTATTGTCAGCTTCCTTGGGGGTCAAGGCAAGAGGATCACAAGGCTGAGCCCGGCCTGGAAATTTATCAGCTTAGCAAGACCCTGTCTCAGAATAAAAAATAAAAAGGTCTTCTGCTGTAGCTCGGGGTGAGGCCCAGAGTTCAAAAGATAAAAGATGAATATTAATTTATAGTCAATTAACATAATTGTCATGTTAAAGTTTAAGGCATACTGGGGCTGCCATTGCTTTTGCTTACTGCAGTAAACTCCCCCTCTTTTCACTTTTTCAATTTTTCATATTTTTACCTTTGAAGGACTCAAAGTACATGAAAGAGAAAAGGCTCTTCTACAAACACACCTTGAAAGTGGACTCTTGCTGAACAATGGACCTTGTTTCACAGATGATATTCGGAATGAATGGCAGGATGTGTTTAAATATTTTGTTTCAAAATTTTGATGGAAAAATGAAAGATTATGAAATGATACATTTTCTTGGCACAGCCAAACAACTGGATTCTGAACAGTCTGAATTCATGTGTTGAGTTAAAAAATTAGTTTTGTGCTTTTTTGTCAAAAAGGGGAAGATGTTCAGTAAGTGGGTTGCATGTAAGCAGTGTGTATCTAGGGGACACTCACACTGATGGCCTTTGGAATATGTGCTAATGAGACATAGAAGAGGAATCCAAAGGGTGAATAAATGATTTTCTGTTATTCAAATCACTACATCACAGTATTTAATAGGCATTTCATTAAAGTACAGTGAACATTTATGGCAACTTCTAAGGCTTCAATGACCAAGTGATTTCATTTCAACTTCTTTTTAAGAAAATATTTATAAGTTGTATGACAGTAATGTTAGACGTACTTGAAGCATACACCAAAAAGAATGACTTCATAGACTGTAATTATAATATATACTTCTAAAACAATGTTTTGGGATAATATTTTCTTTTATTAAATTTGATCAAATGAGGAAAAGATGACATGATTTTTGTTGAAAAAACTTAGAAAGAGGGAGGAGTAGGAATGAGAAGAGGAAGAAAAAGAAGAGGAAGAGAGGGGAGGGGGAGAAGAGGAAGAAAAGGAGGAAGAAAAGGAGGAGGGGAAGAGGAAGGGGGGGAGAAGAAAAAAGAAAGAGGAGGAGGAAGGGAGAAAGGAGGAAGACAAAGGAGAAAAGAAAAAAATATATCCACCAGTGACGACTTGAATGGAGGAATTATCAATGGCTTTTGAATTTTACTTTTTATATTTTTCCAATCATATATCATAAACATGCACTGTTTCTATAATTCAAAAATTGTTCTTTAAAGTAATTAACATGTTTGGAGAATTTGTAGCAGACTTTGGCTGCTTCTTAAATCAGATCCATGATACTGGATTTGAGAAAAAGAAAGAGGCTGAACATTCTTCACTCTAGAAAAGTAGGAAGGTAAGAGAATCCAGAGTGGATGGCTGGCCTTCAGCTTTGCTTGCTTGGGCTGCTACTGGGTCCTTCTCTATCTGGAAGTCCCTCAGAGAAGAACCCGTGGCAAAAGAAAAGGATGCCCTGGAGAATTTGTGAAACAGATTCGTCCCAACATATAAACTGAGGGAGCTCCAGCTGCCAAAGTAGTACAGATAGCAAATTCAACAATGAAATCAGAGAGTAGTGACCTTCACAAGGGACTGATTTGGATTCTCAGAAGACTCCTTCAGTGAAGGCTTTCTGCTGATCCCTACCCCTAATTCTATCATCACCACAGGGCTAGGCTGTAATAACCTGCAGGAAGCTCAGGTGGCCTCAGAGGCCAGGTAATGTTAGGAGGAAGATCGCTAGCCTAGAAAGATGGAAGTCAGAGCCCCCACCCCCACCCCCACCCCAGGTTGTGAAGTCTTCAAAATTTTAAGGGTCCACACATTGACTGTTGGAAAGAAAAAAAAGAATTTGGAGAGAAAAAGAACAAAACACTGTTCTGGATTCCAGTGGCAATTTTACTAGCATTTAATCATTCTGTCTCCTGAGGTTTGGCCTGACTTCTCACCAAAACAAAATTGAGCAGTAAATCAAGAGCACCCTGAATGGACGACAGTGGTAATAGTCTTCTATTTTCCTTCCTTATCCTGATCACCTGTTTTTCACCAAAGCAGAGGAGAGTGCCAATTTGAAGAGGCTGTGTTCTAGAAGTTTCTAGGTGGATCTAGCTCACAAGGGAAAAAGAAAATGACAGTTTGCAAAGAAAGTCAGAAAAGTAGAAGAGCTTAGCTTATTTCCAACTCCTGTAGATATTGGACTGAGGAGTTTCATAGCCTCTTTGGTCTGTACAAAGGTCTTCCTGGAACTTGGAGTCCATCATGAATAGTTTGGTCTTGGTCTGCTTTGCAACAGATCTCAGAAATTTTTGGGTGGAACAGGTTGTTAGGGGACTGAGTGCTTGCCTATGGATATCCAAATGCCTTTGGGGTGGTTTATCTTCATTCCCTTGGGGATAGGTGATTATCATACTGGAAGATAGACCCCATCAGGGATAAGGGATGTTTATGCCTAGGGAGAAGATGAATGTCTAAGAGATGAGACCATCCTGGCTTCTGAGCCACTGAGGAATCATAGGTTGAGCAAAGGATAGGTAGAGACTCAGGGAAGCAGAGTGCTGGGTCTGTGCTACTAGATTAGAGTCAATGAGGCATGGAGAGTCAAAGAGGGCACTGAGACATCTATCACAGAATGCCATTTATGCTGCCCTCTGCTACTTATTAGCTTATTGTAAAGAACAGAGAAAGGGGACGTTACCAGAAGCCCTGAAGTGAGCCCTGGTCTCCTGTGAGCTACAACAACACAAGGAACTAATTAATTCCTTTTAATTAGTAAAGACAGGAAACGAGACTTAGAGAAGAAGCTGAGCTTTGGGCCTGATCAATGCTGCTCTGGGCAGCAAAGATAAAAGATCCTGAGCTTGCCATACCTTTATTCCATACATTGGGAGTAACAGATGATTCAGAGGGTGGTGGCCATAATCCTAGAACAGTGAGGAACTGATGCTGATGAAGATCCTAGTTTGCTGAAGAACTTATGTTAATTAGGAATTTGTCCATCCCCAGGATGTTTTTGGCTGATCTAATCCTGCCCTGGAGCATCACAGCGTCCTGGGAACACTGAGGTTTTAGCTGTGACCGGAGGCAAAAATGGAGTTATGTCTTCAAATGCCATAGCCAGCCTGTAGGCAGGAAAACTAGGCCTAATCATAATTTAATTATGCAACGATTTTCCCCAAACTTATGTAGAATTGCTCCCAACAGCTTATTGGTGAATGGAAAGGAAACACCTGTCTTCTGGAAAGATACCGCAGATTCCTGAAGACTGGGAACATTCAGAATGTACAGAAACATGCAGAGAGGATCAATTATTCCAAAGGCTGGAAGTAATACAGCAGTTGTGCAGATTTTACCATGAACAAGTTAAATTCTATCTTGAATATTTGCCTATAGAAGGCACCTAAGAAAAGTATAACAAATATATAAACAATACAGACTTTTAAAAAATTCAATTTCTCAAAAAATATTTCAATGTTCACATGCCAGAAGATGTCAACTTAAAAGAGCAAGCAGTAGGTGCTAAATATTTGTTGGAATATAAATCATTCTTTGTAGCAGCTCTCCATTACAAAGATGACATTATATTCACTCCCTATATATTTAAAGGGGGGTGGGGAGCAATGGTAGACTAAGCACCAAGTGATGATAATCACAGTACTTGTCAGACAGGGCCAAATCCTAACCCAGATTTGGCCTCTTTAGCGACCTGTAAGCAACAATCTCCCGGACAGAGGGGAATCATAGGAGGGACTGCTGGGAGGGTCAAGTGAAATAATTCATGATCAGCTATACACCCAGCAACTGATATGTCTACATTGATTTTAAAATATTTTAATAACCACAGAAATGAGAACAACAATAAAATAAACCAGAGCAATGGATTCCGCTGAGTTACAAGAAGCATACCTCAGACCCTTCTCCAAGTCAGGTGAGGCTGCCGGCGCAGATGCGGCTAAAACTGCATTTCCCAGCAGGCCTCGGTACGGCGCCCGGCTCCTCCCGCTTCCGGGTCTGTCACGTGACTCCCTTGCCGCACCATGGAGGAAGCAGAAGAGCAGGTAAAGGCAGGGATTGCTAGTTAGGGAACTGGGGTCTCGAGTCGGGAGGTTGGGGGCGCTGAGGGGATGGGTGGGGGCTGCTGGAGGGCTAGGAAGGGAGGCGGGAGCTCCTTCCGGAGCGCAGAGGGCCGGGTCTCACGTACCCCTGGGATGGTGCGAGATAGCGCTCTGACCACAGCCTCGCGTTTTGTGGGGTCGCTTTGCTCTCCTCGGGCGATTCTCTGTGTGTGGCCTGTGCTCAGTGAAATTTTGACAAAAGTCAGCCAGGCTGCCCCAGGTACCAGCTTCCTGTGGGAGGCGTGAGAGATGTTTTGAGGCCAGGTGACTGAAATTTAAGTTGTTTTCCCCTGGAAGTAGGATAATGAGAGACAGGAGGGAGGTAGAACGTGAGTTTTGTTTTGTATCTAGTGGCTTTAGGTAGGGAGCTAAGTACGGCACTATTGTCCGTCCAGGAGGGATTTTAAGTGTGTTGTTTCTGGAGCCGATATGCCTAGGCGCCAAAGCAAGTTCCCTTTTTTACCAAATGTGTGACATTGGAGTGTTTACTTCCGAACATCGGATGGAGATGATTACACAGCCCTCAGTGTGGATTAAGATGGAATGCGTTGATGCACACAGTTGAAGTGCATAGAAGTTTTGGGCGCAGTAAAAGTTAAGTGGGGGTTCTCTATTGCCAGCAAGACATCGGATGGCAGTGTCCAGTCACCTGACAACCTGGCCGTGGAGTTTGGGGTAGAAATTTATGATGATAATATGATTTATTTTCATATCACAATAGTGGTAGCCACACATTAGATGAAAGGACAAAATAAAATAAAAATGACAAAAAACAGACAACGTCCTAGGCCAGAGTTATGGGAGAGATTACTTGTCTCCATCTCCAGAGCCAATTCATTTTGATATTCTTCTTTTTCCTCTCAAGTTGACATGCCCTCAGTTGCTGTGATTGCTTCCAAGAAGTAATATCATGAACCATTTAATATCAGAAGAGACATTTATCTAATTCAGTAATTTAATTATTAACATTTGCGTCATACTTTAGCATCATTCCATAATGCAGATTTGCCCTGTGTACATATTATATATGTTGGTAATTAAGAAATTTCACTAAGTAATTGTGATAACAAGAGAATCTCTTACCTAACATTTGTGTCTCCTTTTTTTTCATTCTGGGAAGAACACAGGAAAACACTAAGAACATATTATTTTGTGACTCACTTGTCCATTTGCTTAGTGGTGAGATTGTTTTTCACATCGTTCATTTTAGGCTGAAATATAATTGTACATGGTTTTACATAAAAACAGAAACCCATGTTCCTTGAGTTCTTAGATACAGTATAATAGAACTGCCTTAGAACTAAGAGAGTGGCTCTTTGTATTTACCACTTTGTGCAGAAGAGTTTGGCAAAGCTATCTGATGTAAAAAAAAAACGAAACATATAAAAATTTGGGGATATACACTGGACCCTTGACTTACGAACTTGATTGGTTCCCAAGGGCTGGTTGTAACTCAAGTTGTCAGCACAGATGAGATCTGGATGTTTACCTGGGTACACACTACAGATAACAAGAGGCAGATGAATCTTCCATTAACCTAATTAACCCAAATTGTTCGTATGTCAGACCAGATGTAACTTGAGGGTCCACTGTAATAAGAATATTTCACATTTGTACGACTTTCCAGTTTAGGAAACTCTTTCACACTGTGTTTGGTTCTCCCAAAAGAATTCTATGAGGTCAGTGTTTATTCTGATTCATAAGTGAGGCGAAACATTTTGTGTTCCAAACCTTCCAGTAGCTTCCAAGCCAGTGCCCTTCTAGTAGCCTAGCTGCCCTGCAGGATCCTGTCCCATACACCCCTTACCACCCTTTACTGCCCTTATTTTCCACTGTGCTCCTTGTACCCTGTCACTCTGCTTTCTTACTGTTCCTTCCACAAGCCAAACATGTTTCTACCTCAGAGCCTTTGCTGCTGCTGCTTCCTTTTAGAACTCCTCCTATCTTCAGGGCTTCCTCCCTCACTTCCTTTGACTAAGTATTCTTTTTGACTGAGGCTTTCCCTGACTGTTCTTTGTAATCCTCCTCCTGCATTATTTTTCTCTGTGATGCTCATGACCATTTGACTGTGTTTCTAAATTTCTGTTTGTTTTTTCCTGTATATTTCTGTGTACTCTTTCTGTTAGAATGTAAGCTACATGGTGACAAGGATTTATGCATTACTTTATGCCCAACACCGGAATTTTGCTTGTTACTTAATATGTGTTAAATGATTGAATTTTACAGATAAGTAAATTGAAATTCAGTCGACTTGAGGAACTTGCTCAGGCTTATGCCTACAATAAATCTTTGGTCTTTTGATCACCGAAGTGTGTGATTTTTCATTAGAACACTGTGCCTTTTAAAATATACTCAGGAGCTGTCTAAATCATTTTGTTTCTACTTTATGCTGTAAGGTTAGTCCCTCACCTTGATGATTTTCCTTGGTTAGCTTTCTGTTGCCAAGAAAAGCAATTTAAAGGAAGATTTATTTTGGCTCCCAGTCTCAGAGGTTTCAGCCCATGGTCCCTTGGCTCCATTTCCTCCGGGCCTGTTGTGAGGCCATCATCATGGCAGGCATCGAGGAGCAAAGCAGCTCACCTCATTGTGGGTGGCAGCAGAGAGAGCGAGCCTGGGAGGACGGTGCAGGGACAAGGTAGAGCCCAAGGCCCCACCTCCTAAGTCTCCATCTCCCCACAACCCATCAAGTTATGTGAACCCACAAGTGGATTAATCCACTGATGGAGTCATGATCCAGTCAGTCACCAAAAGCTCCACCTCTGAAACGTTGCTGCCCTGGGGACCCAGCCTTCAAAATACATGAGCCTTTGGGGGGCATTTCATATCCAAACCATAATGCACTTCAACCTGTTCTTTCACCTTTGGTGCTTTAACAACCAGTATCCAGTTGGAATGGGCTTGCCATCCCCAAGAGACGTGAGAATCTTCCTTAAAAAGACCATAGCCTATTGTCAGAAGCAAACATTCACAAACTGTTGTTTATTTGTTTAAAGAAAACCAGTGAAGAATTGTGCTGATGTTATCAGTGTTTCAAAAATGCTTAGGTTTTTCTCTCTGCTTAGTTGGTACATTTTGCATCTCACAGTAAGAGGTCACCCAGTTTGATTGTAGGCCTTTATTATACAGTTTTTTTGAAAGCTAAAGTTTGAAATAAAAATGGAATAAATTTGGTAATTATTCTTTTCTGCTACCCTGAAAATTTTTGGAAAAGAAAACGTAATGTTTTTTTCTCCCTCTGAATGCTTCAGGAATTGAGATGTGTATTAAATGAGTACTGAGATGTTATAAATGAGGGCAAGGAGGGAATTTTTCTTGGCACTGTGGTCTGGAAATGCAGACAGCCCTCCAGGATGAGAAACACAAAGCTGAACCTTTCAGCATTATCTTTCCTGAGTGTTGTCTTCTTTGGTGATCGACTCCTGTCGTTCAATTTTAATTTAATCACAATAGTGACACAACCTCTGAATGAGTTGACGTAATATTAAACTGTTTACAGAACTCTTCATTAAAATCACTTTTTGGATATGAATGCACAGGGGTTTTTAACTCATTGGGAAATCCTTGCCTTTGGTGAATATAGTAAAGGTAATGCACAAAAGTAGCCTCATTTATATTTTGCAGTTCACAGAAAGAACTAATACCCTGCATTCTCCCTGGAAATCAGAAAACCAGCAGTTTTACTTAGCTCCAGAACGATTTATCATTGGCTTTCATCATCACAGATGACCAACAGTGCCCCCTCCTATGAGGAATGTGCTGCTTGAAGCCTCTTTTTGTGTATCTGTCTTATGTTGTCCACAGATTGCTGAGACCTCAAGAATAGCTTGTGTCTGTATCTTTGATAGGGCTGGTGCTTTCCAGGTGCTAGGTGTTTAATACAATGTCTGAATGAATCTGTTGGGGGAGAAGAGCTTTCTCAGTTGCTGAATTGTAAACTAGGTTCAGTAGAGTTTGTGTGGAATTACTTTACTTGAAACTTTGGAATATTATTAATTCAAATATAATATAGATTACATTCTTTACATCTGTACATCCCCTGTCATGGTACTGAGGATTGAACCCAGGGCCTTCAAACTGAGCTCCATCTTTAGTCCTTTATTTTATTTATTTATTTTTTTGGTACTGGGGATTGAACTCGGGTCCATGCACTTGCAAGGCAGGTGGCGGAACCACTGAGGCCAAATCCCTGGCATCTTTAGTCCTGTAAAAAAAAGTTGCTTTTTTTGTTGTTGTTGTTCTTTTAAATGTTGAGGCAGGGTCTCTCTAAGTATGCTAAGTTGCCTAGGCTAGGCTCAAACTTGTGATTCTACTGCCTCAGCCTCCCAGAGTGTGGGACTGCAGGCCTGTGCCACTATGCATAGCTAATATTCTCTTCATTCTATCCTCCTGCCAGCTCCAGTTGTCTTTCATCTTCTGTACTTAGCCAAACTGGATCCTGATCCACTAAAGTGTTTGTGCAATCTGACCATCTGTTCCTTGGTCAAATGGGAGAATTTCTACTTTGCATTCTCTCCCTATACTTTAGAAACCAGGGAAATTCTATCCATGTTGTAGAACATTTAGAGATGGTCAGATGCCACATTCCTCAGTGCATAAAATAAAAAGTCAACACATATGAGTGCCTCAATTTTCTTGCCTGTGAATTGGGGGTTTTACTGACTCTTCTGAGTATGAAAGGAGATAAAGTCTGTGAAAGTGGTTAGGTCGAAATGGTTATCTTATAAATAGGACAAAGGGTAACTGTCTAAACCTGAATTGGTTTATATATACACCGTTCTATTTTCTTGTAAGACATATCTTTTAAAAATAACATTGCCAATGGTTAAGGGAAAATCTAGGTCCAAACAAGAAGTCGCAAAAGCACAGATCAACAGAGTTTTAGAGGGCCCTCTTGGTTTTTACTGCAGAGCTAAAGCATCATCACAGATTAGTTTAGTTGGACTTGCTGATTCCTTTGAAAGTTTCTCCACTCATCTTCATCTGGGTTGGTTGGCTGGGGGCCAGTGTCCTAGCTGATTATTCATAATCTCCCCCTCGTCACTGGTAACCTGTGTTGTGCTTCTGTCTTGTATGTGTAGAATTGTATACTATTGATCTCTTTGTGTCTGGCTTATTTCACTTAGAGAACAGTACAGTTTTATAACTTTTTACTTTTTCATGACTCAAAGTTAAGATTCTTTGAAGCTGAAAAGTGTTTGAAAAAACCACAGATTCTTTCTAAATGATAGCGTTCCTCAAGGTTCAGACTTGTTTCTTGGATCCTTTGCTGGGAAAATTTATGCCTTCTTGTTCATCTCTGTCTCTAGAATATCAAGTAGAGCGGCTTGGTGAAAGCATGAAGTTAAAACGTAACAGACCAGGCTAACTCCTGCAGTCACTTATGTATTGCTTTGGTAGGATTTGGACAAAGTGTAGACAATATCAGTGTCCAGAAAGTTTGTGCCAGTGCTGAGGGTAGGTCAGGGGTCCTGGGAATAACTGTTCTTGATTGATGCCAGCCACAGGAAGCTCTTCGCAGAGCCTGGTTTTCCCTACCAACTCAGCTCTCTGACATCTGTGAGCCTCAAGGTGTCGGATTTGGGCATTATATTCTTTCCTGGTGTGCAACAATAGTGTAATTTTATTTTGAATTTTTGGATTGACATTGCTGTTTGTGAATTTATGGGGTTTATGGTTTGTTTTTGTTTGGATGAAGAACATGAATGAACATTCATCCATTTACCCTTTGTGCATATTTGAGTGGATTCCAAATAAAAAACATTTTCCATAGTTTAAATGTAATTTTTCTGAAAAGAGTAGTCAAGTGTCTTTTTTTTTTTTTTGGTACCTGGGATCAAACTCGGGTCCTTGCGCTTGCAAGGCAGGTGGTGATCAAGTGTCTTTTTAGAATTTTAGATGTGGGAAATAGGAATCTAGATGTAGTTGGGCTGGGGATGTAGCTCAGTGCTTCCACCGCCTGCCTTGGAAGCGCAAGGTTCCAAGTTCGATCTCCGGAACCAAAATAGAAAAAAGAATAAGCATAGATGTAGTTTATTGGCATAGTTGTCAGTCTTGTTTTGCTAATGCTAATATCTTAGTATTCGGGGATTCCTGGGAATTCAAGGTATTAGAAGTCCTTAAGTTCAACCTCCAACCTCACTGTTCTGGCCTCAGGGGGCCTTAAAAAAGTTCAGGATGTTCCCTTACAGACATACAGGTGGGTAAAGCAAATATAAGCAATATATAATACATGTTCAGTAAAGAAGTCAGAATAGTAACTTTTTAAAAAATAAAATTTATCATGTAGTTAAGGTATATATCATGATGTTAGGGGATAAATATGTACATGCTTATAAATATAGGAGAATGGATACTACAGTGAAACAAGTTAACACATCCATTTTATCACATTACCTGTTTCCTTTTGAAGCAAGAACAGCTATAATCTATTCAGTGATTACAAATCCAGTAGGTTATTAGTTGTAGCTGTCATGTTGTACATCGGTCTTTAGACTTTTTCATTCTGCATTTCTGCTGCTTCGCCTCCTTTGACTTATATCTCCGCCTTTCCAAACACTTCTTTTGGCAACCACTGTTCTAGCCTCTATCTCTGTGTATTAGACTTTGTTTTCCCTAATATTCCATATATAAGTGTGATGATCTAGTATTTTTCTGTGTTTAGCTTATTTCACTTAGCATGATGCTCCCAAGGTCCATCAGTGCTTTGGCAAATGGCAGGATCTCATTTTTAAAGCCTGAATAATATTTCTGTGCGTGCGTGTGTGTGTGTGTGTGTGTGTGTGTGTCTTTTCCATAATGGCTACACCAGTGTCTGACCCACCAGCAGTGTATAAGAGTTCCCTTTACTCAACAAGCTCGCCAACACTGGTTAGTATACCCCAGCCCCTGTTGTCTTTCTCACTGATGATAGCCATTCTAATATAGGTGCAAGGTGATGTCTCATAGTGGTTTTTGATGCACACTTCCCTGATGATTGGTGCTTTGAGCACCCTTTCATATACCTGTTGCCATTTTTATATCTTTGGAGAAATACCTCTTCAGGTCATCTTTTTAATTGGGTTATGTGTTTTCTTGCTAGTAGCAGTATCGGTACTTTATAAATCTTGGGTATGAACCCTTTGTTAGATACATGGTCTACAAATATTTTTTCCCCGTCTCATAGTTTGCCTCTTCCTTTTGTTGATTGTTTCTTTTGCTATGCAGAAGACGTTTAGTTTGATGTAGTCCCATTTTTTATTTTTGCTTTGTAGCCTGAGCTTTTGGTGCGATATCCAAGAAATTGCCAAGGCCAATGTCAAGCAGCTTTTCCCTATGTTTTCTTCTAGGAGTTTTATTGATTCAGGTCTTACCTTTAGGTCATTTATCTATTTTGAGTTGATTTTTGTGGGTGGTATAAAATAAGAATCCCATTTCTTTTGGTTGTAGAAATTCAGTTTTCCCAGCACTGATAGTGAAGACCCTACCCTTTCACCATTGTCTTCATGATGGTCTTGTGGAAAAGTAATTGGCCATAGTTGTTTGGATTTATTTTTGCCTTCTCCATACTGTTGGAGTAATGAGCTACTAATATTAAAAGTAGAATGTATCTAAAAGAAGAGTTTCAAGATAGAAAGAAGACTGGCCAGGGGTTTAGCTCAGTGGTTCCAGCGCCTGCCTTGAAAGTGCGAGGTCCTGAGTTTAAACCTAGGTACCAAAGAAAAAAAAAAAGATAGAAGACTAAAACTAAGAACTAGATGGATAATGTAGAGGAGAAACAGTTTAGCAGGGTAGGAATGATACTTGTCTTTATATATCTGGAAAATTTTCAAGTGGTAGAATTTTTTTTCCCCAATACTGGGAATTGAACTCAGGACCTTGTACTTGCCAGGCAGGCGAAGTGCCACTGCTAGCTCTAAGAATTTTTTTTTTTTTAATTTGTCTTGTGGAGGATTGTAGCTCCAAACTAATTGAGAAATAAGGTTTTGATTAACGTTAAATAATCTGTATTGCGATGTAGAGGAAATTCTAAGATTTTTCATGGTTAGTGACATAACTATAATAAAATTCTTAATTACAAGTAACATCCCTATTTTACAAATAGTTTTTGAGTACGAGGACTATATTTTTCCTAAGACTGTACTATAAGAGTGCCTGCCACCCATCAAGTTCTTGTTAGGGTTTTTTTTTTTTGGTACTGGGAATCAAATTCGGGTCCTTGTGCTTTTGAAGCAGGTGCTGGAACCACTGAGCAAAACAAGTTCTTGTTGATTTTTTGATGTACGAAAAATGTTTTTAAATGCTAGATTTGCATTTATCATGCTGTGCAGCTTGAATTGAGTAATATATATGTAGGGTGATTGAAAATAAGATGGGCGAGTGTTTACATGAAAAAAATGCTTATTACCGTAAAAGACGCATTGCCAAGAACGATAGGATAATGTGTTCAAAGTGAGGGCAAGTATTTTGAGTGTTTTGAGGGGAGTTAATGATAATGTGTGTTTTACTGTAATAATTTTTTTAACTGAAACAGTCACTGTATGCGACTTCCTTTAAAATGTCATTTTTTTCTTGAAAAAATGTTAGATCTAAAATGTCCTTGCCCCATCTTTTTTTTGTTGTTCTTTCTTTATCTCATAGGTTGTAAAATGCTTACATTCAGTGTCAGCATATTAGTCGTAACCTTTTATTGCTATTGATATCTATAAGTACGTTAAGTAAATCTTCATTTTGCTGACCTCTTTGAGGGTGCATGGCATCAGCAGATTCTCTCTTCCAGTGGACAGGTGAGAGATGAGCAGGATCAAGTCAGTTTTTCCCCTTTTGCTTTGTTTCTTCCTAAGCAGGAAGATTCATGGTCTAGCAAGAGGGAAGCTGGGTTAGATGGCAGAATCTGTCTTAGAGTTAATGGCTTAAAGAGAACATGTAAATTACACAGCTTGTTTGAGCAGGGTCTGGTAGGTACCACAGCAGGAGGATTCTTTCTGAAAAACTGTTTTCGCAAGCCAGTCTTTTTGACTCAAGCAGATTTGATAGCATAGTAATTAATAGCACAAGAGTTTTTCAGTATGCAAGTTGGTTTGTAAATCATTTCGGATGGCAGCTTCCTCTTCCCCTGCCATCAGTGAGGCTGCTTTGCCAGATGGATTTGTATTGGGGAAAGAATCTGTCAGGTCCCCAGGAGAAAAGTTCTTTGGGTAATTTGTTCACCTGCTGACTCCCTGATCTTGTGTAACCAGACCCGTCCTGGTTCTGCCAGGTGTGGAGAAATTGTAGGGGCCACGTGGTGTCCTCTAAAAGTGCAGCTGCAGGTATCCTCCTGAGAGAGCAGCGGGGGTATGAGTGGCAGGGACACAGGGACTCTTTCCTGTTGCAAGTATTTAAATTTTTTTTTTTTCTCTGTCTTCTGATCATTTCCCTTTCTGTGCTTTGCAGGAAACCAGGTCTCTTGAAGAATCTACAGATGAGTCTGAGGTAAGATGGTGGTGATTCAGGAGGCTTAAGATTTATCGCTGACTGTGGTCCTGTCTTGAGCTCACTGTGTTTTGCCATGTGCGATGTTCCCAGGGGCCAGCACGGTGGGTAAAGGAGGGCTATAAAGTGGAGCCTTGGGGAAGAGCATGTCAGTTGTCTCTAAAAGTATTAAATGGATTAGCTTGAAAACTAAACAGGAAAAGGAGCAAAGGTTTTTCTCTTCATCCTGAATAATATTTTTATTTTTATTTATTTATTGGTACCGGAGATTGAACTCAGCACCTTGCGCTTGCAAGGTAGGCGTGGTGCCACTGAGCTAAATCCCTGGCCCTGTCCTGAATAATATTTTAACTTGAAGTTTGTAGACTCTGGAAAAATTGATGCACAGTTTTAAAAATTAATCTCAACACTTCAAATACAGCCTTTTTAAAAAATAAATTTTATCCATTATAGATTTTACAAGATTTTTTTTTTCTTCTTTTTTTGTGGTGCTGGCATCCAATCCAGGGACTTGACACACAAGGCAAGCACCCTACCACTGAGCTACTCCCGCTGTTCATTCATTTAATGAGTGTGACATGCTCATTGTTATAATTCCTGAATCCTTGAAATTTTTCCAGATATTTTTAAATAAAAAAGAAACTGCCTTGAAACTGTTAGCGAGTTGTGTTGGATGATTGTATCTTAAAAAGAATAAAGTCAGTGGGGCTTTTAAAAAATTCCATTTCCAAACCATGCATAAGAAATAAGTTTAAGGATAATACAAATTAATTCGCTTCTCCTTTTTATAGATTAATAAGAAGTACATGTTTTCATTTTACTGTTTAATTTAGCTCCGAGGAATGAAAGGGTATCTGTGATAACCTGCCAGAAAGTCACACCAATGGACTGTACCCATGATAGTCTATTAAATTTGAGTTGATGTTGCATATTGTTATTAGATGAATTTTGTTGCTTTTTTAAAGAAAAGTTGGATTTGATGCATATTCTTTTAGGAAGCTATATAGCTATATAGCTTATATATATGCATATGTATATGTATATGTATGTGGTATTATACCATTTTCTAGTCAGTGTTTCTCAACATTTTCACTTTGTTAGATCTGTTTCTGTGGGGTTCTAGGTAAGGCATTTGTGAATTTTCCTATGGATAGATGTAATACCTGTTAGTTTCTGATAAAGTATTGAAAAGCATTTCAGATCACCATTCTCATTTTTGGAAGTCTCTAGTTAAGTGAGAACCTGTGTTCTCAGAATCACTGGTATAGAGTCACACAGTGTTTGAGCTCTGTACGGAAATTTCATTTTGCAGGTAAGGAGGATGTTGGCAGGCATCTGAGTCTAAATCTTTCTATACATTGTCCAGGTACTAAATGAATCAAGCAAATAAAGGCACATACAGTCCAGGCCTCCAGTATAATTAGGACACAGGGAGTGCTGCAAATTTTAACTTAAATGGGAATGTAAGTGCCAGTAGAGCCAGCTCTGAGGTTGGTGCTGGAACCCAGAGTCTGGTGGAAGCCGCGGGCCGAGCCAGTGGCAGAATGCAGAGAATGCAGACAAAACCACTCTAGGGAAAGGAGGCCTCCACCCTGTGAACTGTGACAAGAGATCTGAGACCAGGTAAACATGGAAAATTGAAAGGAAGACGCTTAGCAGGTGTAGTGGTGCACACCTATAATCCCAGCACTGTGGAAGGCTGAGGCAGGAAGATTGCAAGTTCCCTCCCAGCATGGCCAACTTAGCCACTTATCCTTTTTTTTCTCTTTTTTCCTGGTATAAGGGTTTGAACTCAGGACCTTGTACTTGTGAGGATGCCACTGAGCTAAATCCCTGGCCCTTAGCCACTTCTCTTGACATTAAAAAACTAATAATAAATAAAAATTTAAAAAGGGCTGAGGATGTAGCTCAGTGAGAAGGCACTGGGATCAATCCCCAGGAGAATGAATGATGAATAATGGATGCATGCATGAATGAGTGAACTTCAAAGTGTGTGGGCCCAGAGGGGCTGGTGCCAGATGGTGCTGCTTCTAGCAAAGATGGAAGGCAAAGCAGAGGAAGGTAAGGGAACCCAGAAACAAAGGCCATCCCCAAATCATAATTCCCTACTCCTTTCTCCTGCACCTGTGAAAGAAAGTGCACTTCACTTTCTCTACGTGACTCAGAAACCTAGTGAAACACCTATGTGCCTCACTCCTTCTCAAGGACCATCTGCTGTTGCTACCCTGGAAAGTCTAAGACGTTTGAAAATGAGCTGATATGACAGGTAACATCTGTACAAAGCTCCCGTAAGTTTTTTGGTCAGCACAAGGTAGTAACATAACGCTCTTTCATGAGTTGAGTGTGTGTGTTTTGTGGTCCTGGAGATTGAACCTTGAAGTGTGCTACCTTCCCAGCCCTTCTATTATTATTTTGAGGTGGGGTCTCGCTGAGTTCCCCAAGCTAGGCTCAAATTTATGATCTTCCTACCCCAGCCTCCTAGAGTGCTGGGATGACAGATGTGCACCGTCACACCCCACTATGTATCTATAAGCAAGCATTTGAAGATAAGATCAGTGACATTAATCTGAAATTCAAAAGCTCAATAGAACTGGACATAAAAAAGGGAATTTAGGGAATGAGAGGTGACCAAACTCAAGAAGGAAACTAAAGGAAAAGGTAGTTAAAATTGAGGAAACAGATGCAAAGGATGGCCGGGCTGTGTCATCAGCAGAAAAAATGGGTTCCAACTCTGAGTTCCTAGAATCATTTATCTTCAAGTTCTCGTGCCTTGGGGCAGTGCCAAGGGACTGACTTCCGTCCTGGGGTTTGCATCTTGGCTGTCCCTTGTAGTTTGTATGATTCGGGCCTTATACTCACCTCTGACCTTCAGCTCCTTGTGGAAATGCAGTGATCGCTCACTGTGTAGGGTTTCTATGAGGGCTAGATAACCAGAATGCTTGGAAAGTCTTGGGTGGGGCCAAGCTCAGGGGAGGACTCTGTTTGTGATCAGTGATCTGCAATTTGTATTTTACCTGTGGTGGTGGTTGCTCATTTTCCAACTTGCTGCTCTGAACTGAGGAGTCAGAAAGATGGCCTGCCAGCTCTCTGAGAGTGGTCACTGATTCCACAGAGTTTATGGACCAGCAGAGAAGTGAACAGTCGCTGGGCCAAATCCAGGCTTCGCACATATAGTCTGTTTGTAGCTAAGCCTTGCTAGACATTTTTCTTAGGTTTGTTTACTGAGTTTGAATCGCTTTCTTCTTGTAGGAGTGGTGTTTTAAGATATCACTCAGTCTGCCCAAGACTCCTTGATCCTTTATCCTCTGTCTCTTCCTCCCATTAGATTCTGTAACTGGTAAGCTTTTGTGAGACAGGTGTGTCTTTTATATACTTGTACTTCCTTATTCAAGAGTCAGATAATTTCCATTTCTGTGAAAAATAATGTGCATTGTTTTCAGTCATGTATTACAAGGATTTGTCTGGCATAAAAAGATTCATTTTTGTATGAACTAGGCTTTTATGTTATATCAGGAAGACCATTGTTTTAGGTGTATCTTAATGATATATCTGAAAGAGAATATTATTTGTTCAAAATTATCCTGTGTTTCTCATTAATCTTGAAAACTGCAACCAAATGAAATTGCTAAGAGTTGTATAATGTAATTGAAGGTGATGTACACAGGGTGGTTGAAAAATACAATGAAGATTTAAATTTTAGAAACATAACAAAAGACACATTCCCTTTTTTGACCCTCACAAAGCTCCCCCTCACTTCAGACACACTTATCCCATTATTCTTGCCAGTTTCCAAAGCAGTTCTGAAAGCCCTCTTTCATAAGTGTCTTTATGAGGTGCCATCAAAAATATTCTGAATGTTGCTGCTGAGTACCGTTCAGCAGAAAGGCAGGCTCGAAAAACGTGCTGTGTTCTCATTACTTTAGTCACTGGGTCTGCCACTGTATGACTTCTGCTCTTCCCCAATGTCAAAATGATCATAAAAGCTAAACATTTTGAGTCAATTCGGGACACTGAGGCAGCCACGGCAATACAGTTAAAAACATTCAGGAAAGAGAACTTCCAGCACTGCTTCAGAAAGTGGCAGGAATGCTGGGATAAATGTGTGTGCAGTGAGAGGGAGTATTTTGGGATGGATTAATGGCACAGTGTCTTTTACTGTAATAATTTTTTAAAGAATTTAAACCCATCATATTTTTTTGATTACACCCGCTATATGTCAGTGTGTAAAACTTTATAAGAATTTCAACTTGTATATTTCAGTTAAAGCAGTTGAAAACTATGTTATAACCAAGATAATTAAGTGTGTCATTTAAGGACTATAGTTATGAATCCTGCGTTTATAGTAATACTTTAATCAGTTTTGACAAATTTTATAGAATAAAGTGGTTCTCCTATCTCAGATTCTTTTAATATGTAGTGTGCTTTTTATTCCACCTTGGTATGATGAGCCAGACAATTTTTTAGATGGTGTTTTGCTTTTGAAAAGCATAACAAAGAAGTACATTATCTTTAAAAGGATTTCACTTCCATTTTGAAGCACTAAGATCCTTCGGTACTTAGGGATGATTGCTTTGGCTGTAAGTGGTAATGGGGGAGGTGGGAGCACAGAGGAGTAGGCGGGGAGTCTGGAAGCCTTCAGTGAAGACGCTGGGGACCTTGGAAGCTAAGTGGGTAGAGAGGCCCACTTGGGGAAGTAGCGAATGTAGGGCCAGAAATGAGTCATGCAGCACATGGATGTTATCCAGCTGTGAGGCACCAATGTAGCTGGAACATAGGGAAAGACATCAGGGTTGGAAAACTCCTGATTTATTAAACCAGGCAGTGTGGATATCAGGGAGCTGGCCAAAGGCTTGAGTGTTGGGGTAGAGATAAAGGCTGGTGACAGATGAACTGGAAGGAGGGACTTTGGCAGGAGGACCATTTGCTTGGTTCCCATGGAAGGCCCCATAACTAGTAAGAGTATAGGGCCCAGTGAGGCTGTAGAGAAGATGATAAGTAACAGTGTTCAAGGAGATGCTGTCAGGTCCAGTGAGTAGGAGGTGTAGGGCGTCATGAGAGATGAGCTGGGGAGGAGAGCCAAGAAGGTGCCAAATGTCCAGCTCAGCTGTGTTGTCAGAGACTCATCCCAGCAGGCGGCAGTCAAAGGGAAAAAGATGTTCAAAGCCCAAATTCTAAATCATAACAATTTATTTCTGTATATTTGGATTATTCTTTTCTTTAAAAGTAGTACTTTTTAATTCATTGAGAAGTGCTTTTATTCAGGATGAAACAATATGCTTTCTTATTAAATGTATTTTCCAACAAAAGTAGTTGAGCAAACTAACTTCTGGGATTTTACTAGATGTGATCAGTATGGTGAATGCTTGAATAAAAATCTTCTACAGGAAAAGACACATTGCCATGAATCCCCCTCACTTCTGACACACTTATCTCTTGGTTCTTTCTTTTTTGGTACCGGGGATTGAACTCGAGTCCTTGCGCTTGCAAGGCAGGTGGCAGAACCAGTGAGCTAAATCCCCGTCTCTGGTTCTTGCCACTTTCTGAAGCAGTTCTGGATGTCATCTTTCCTAAGTGTCTTTAGTTGTGTTGTCCCAGCTGCCTTAATGTCCTGAATCAATTCAAAATGTCTACCTTTCATGGTCATTTTGACTTTGGGGAAGAGCTAGAAGTTGTACAGTGTCAGATCTGGTGAATAAGGTGGGTGAGAAATACCATAATATTTTTATTTGACAGAAATTGTTATAAATGTTTGATCACAACATACGATTAAATAAAAAATTTATTGCAGTAAAAGACACATTGCCACTAATCACCCTGAGAATATTCAAAATATTCTACTACCCCTTGCTTCAAACATACTTTTCCCTTCATTGTTGGCAGTGCGTCTTTCACTATAAGAAGTTAATTTATTTATTTAATTTTTATTAGTTATGTTTGGCAGTACATAATGATTGCATTCATTTTGGGGACTTGATACATGTACACAGCAGTCTTAATTCTTTTCTTCATCCCCTTTCTTCCCTTCCCAAGAAATTTTTTTTAGAATTGAAATATTCATCATATTCTGATCACTCCTTGTATTTTACTATCTGTCTATTAATCTGTCTATTGGAGGTACCGGGGATTGAACCCATGCCTTTGCATTGAGCTATATCCCCAGCCCTTTAAAAAAACATTTTTGTTTTTAAATTTTTGAGACAGAGTCTTCTGGGTCACCAAGTTGCCCAGGCTGGGCTCAAACTTGCCATCCTGCCCAGGTGCCCTAGAATGCTGGGATTGCAAGCGGACATTCCCGTGTAGAACTTACTTTACTTTTAAAGTCCTACAAGTCACGGCTTGTAGAGGTACTCTGTGAACTCTCTCTGTAGCAAAGATGGTGTAGTGGAATATGAACTGTATTGGGATTCTATGCTGATAATGATCAGTAAAAAAATACTTACTGCAGAATAGAGTGCTTGGCCCCTTGGTATCCTCTTTAGGTACATGAATCAGCCTTGTGACTTGGCAGTGGTGATGGCTTCTATTTTACGGGTTCCTGTGTTCGAATCCCCTAACCCCTAGGCCGTGTGTTAGAAACTTAATCCTCTGTGCAACAGTGTTGGGATCTAGGACCTTTAAGAGAGCTCTGCCCTCATGAATGGATTAACATCATTACTGAGAGAGTAGATTTGTTAGAGAATGTAGTTCAGCCCCCCTCTTGTGTCATCACAGAAAGAAGGCCCTCAGCAGAGGTAGTCCTTCCACCTGGACTCTAGCCTCCAGAACCTGAGCCATTGTTTACAAATTGCCAAGTCTGGGATTCTGTTGTAGCATCACAAAACAGACTAAGATACAGAGTGTTCAGTTAACTTGCCCAGGACTGCTGGCTGGTAAGTGGATTTGAATCCAGCAGTGTGACCCCAAAGCCTGGGCTCCTAACCAGTAGTTATAGAGGTTCACTGACTTCACTGATGTTCTAATTTTTTTCCAAACTCTTCATCTTTGTACCTTAGGGGGGAAAAAAAGATCTTTGAGTCATGAAGTTTTGTGGAGCCTTGCTCTGTCTTGTGTGTGCTGCAAAGTGCTTCCGTTGGTCACCTCATGTACTGTGGGCCATGGTGCTGTCAGCATATTGGGCAGCAGGAGCTGGTTATGTTGAAGGAACAATTCCAGGAACATAGTACAGATTTATTCTGAGTAGGATCAGTAGTACAAGGAGAGGAAATGGAGGCACCAGTAATATGGAAATGTCATCATTTTCTGTAGGGTCTTCCTGTTACGGGACACAACCGTGTCTTGTGTGATGCTTTAGTCACTGAGCCAGACCCAAAAGCATCTCTGCTTTGTGGAGATAGGTATTTTTTAAAATCTTCCTTACTGTGGATTGCTTCTTGATACATTATATATTTAGAAATATATCCCGCCTTTTCTCAATTTATTATGTTGTCCAAGGAACTTTAAAATAGCAACATCAATTTATTAGCCTAACATTTCCAGATCAGACTTGAGTAATAAAGAGATGATGGCTAACAACATCAGGCTCCAGAGGGAAGGCAAGGAGAGTGAAGATCCCAAGATGAGATTGAAACATGTCCAGGTCTGCTTTGCCAGGTGAGGGTCCCATGACCTTTTGTATCAACGGAGTAGCTAAACCAAGGCTTCTGCTGCTGCTGCTGCTGCTATCTACAGTGGGTGCCACTGAAGCAAAGATTCATGTGTACACATTGCATCGCCCAGCCCCAGGCCAAGGCACGTAACAACAGGAGCTAATTAGCACCACTTCTGTCTGTTTCGGACATCACAGCAATTTTGTGTTAAAGAAGCATCCTGAAGGGTCTATAAAATACCCACGTCTATTCTTTAGAAGTATTTCTGTTGATGATTATTTTAATTTTGTGAGTTTTATTAAACAATGAGTACTTAACAAAAAATTAAAAAATAAAAGTATTGCATTTTTAATATTGAATGTTTATAAAAAAGCATCAAAATTTTCAACATCTACTGTGTTTTGGTATACAATTATTTAAAAATTACAACAGAAAGAAATTCCTATATGAACTACAATGAAAACACCAATAGAACTCTACAACAAAAATAACTTTTCAATTATCACACCTAAGACAGTCTTCACACGTGACAGCACATGTGTTTTGCTTTTCTGTCTTTTTTGCAGGACATATTTGACATCTCTCTGGTCTTGCTGTTGTCAGGAGGCTCTTATTATATTATACAATGTGTAGCTAACAGGAACATAACATATCAATAAAATAAAGTGTTAAATTCTTCATATGTATTGTGTTTAGAATAAACATCAACATTTTCACATCAGCCTTGTACTTGCTTGCAAAACCTGAAAGATAACATCAGAACTAAATTCTTATATGAACTACAATGAAAATACCAATAGAACTCTACCACAGAAATAATCTTTGCTTCAGTTGTCACATCCGAGACAGTCTTCCCATGAAGACTGCAGGTTTCATGCACAAATATTGCTTACCCTGATAGCATGTATATTTTGTTTTCCTGTCCTTTTTGGTAGGGCACAGTTGAAATGTTTTTGGTTTTCCTGTTGGCCAGAGTAGGTCTCTGTGATGTTGCACCTGCCTGTTCACCTGTGAGCTCACCACTGTGCTCTACAATTGTTTTGTGTAGTTCCCTGGCCAGAAACATTTTGTTCTTCCTCTTCTCTAAGTGATCTCTTATGAGTTCTAGTCTCAGTCCTCTAAGAAAATTTCTCCATGGTATTTTGCACTTGTTATTTTTTTGTAAACTATCAGACTATGCCACACATGTTTAAAATCAAGTAAAACACAACCATTGGCCAGTGGTTTGTGTTTTGAGCGACATCATAGTTGCTGCATAACTCATCAACAACATCTACTCCGCCTTTGGTTTTGTTGTAAAAAGTTACCACCTCAGGCTTCAGTTTTGTCAAGGTTTCTCTGTCAGTTTTTTCATCATGGTGCACTGTTGCTATCAGTAGTACTAGTTTTTTCTTTGCCATATAGGAGGCCAATGTTATAGCTTTCTGAAATCCAAAGATTGTACTATACAGTTCTCTGTTTTGAAATTGCAACATTTCATTGGGAATTTCTGCTGTGATCTTGAGTACAGTTCCTACCTGGTCAACTTGTGCTCTGTTAGCAAATTAGCATCAGTCAGAAACTCGTAAACCAATTGTTAATGTTACATTCTATTATTTTGGGAGACGGGAGCAACAAGTCTGTTCACAACATCATTTGGTTCATTACTATAACAAATAAAGAGCTGGTTGTTGAGTTCTGGGATAAATTTGTAAATTGAAAGTATATGTATGTAAATGTAAAGCATCTAACTGGGCATATATTTTTATATCATATTTTGAAGGCTTTTTTTGGCATATACTGCCTAAAGCTACAGTGAGTAGATTTTTCATGTGCCTTGTACTGAATTGGGCTACTTCTACAAGAAAAATCAAAAGAAAACTTTTTAACAGACAAATCTTAAATGCAAGAAATTCAAAATGAGCATTGCATGGGTAAAACCCACCTGTTGTTGCTTTGGAGCTCCTTTACACACCTTGCTGTTTGTCTGCCAACTGGGCGAATCTTCGCACAGATGGGTTCCTGTTTTCCCCAGGCATAGCTTCTGTGACCCATTCCTGGATTTCATTATGGCAAATTAGATGTTTCCAGAACAGAATGGTATGGGTGTATTTTACCCCCCACCCCACCCCGTGATGCTCAGGGATACATACACAAAAATGTTACATGGAGCATTATGTGGGTAAAAAAAAAAAAATCTCAATTTGACACTTTTGCACAGGTGCACACACCTTGCCATTCGTCCTTCTATGTGGGTGAACACAAAAATTGCTTCCTGTATCCCTCAGGCACAGCTACTGAGATGCACAGCCAGCTACCATTATACTAAAGTACATAATTTCATTAGAAAAGTATGGAATGGGTTAGGGTTCCTACAGTAATGCCCCAATAATTTTGTTACTGTTGTTAGTAAACCTACTTCCTAAGCAGATGTCTGTTTAGATCTCCTTTAGATCTTCCAAATACCAGAGTTTGAGGGCCATAAATATATTTTCTGTATAAATTTTAATCAAACCAAATGGACTGACCCTGAAGCTATTTAAAGTAAACCATGTGTTATTTATGTCAAGTGATAGATTCATTTTAAGATAACCACATGGAGAATTCTTTTCTCAGTTTTGTTAAAATGGAATCCAGTCATTGTGAGAAATCAGGAGATAGCTTTTTAAATCAGAAAGTGCATCATACAAAAATAATTTATTTCTCTCACCTGGTATGTAGAACATTATGAATCATTTATTGAAACTTAAATTGATTCTTTACATGTATCAATTTTAATAAATTTATGGCAACTAGTAACTAAAATGGTAATGTGCCCTGTTAAGAGATTGATGGCTAAGGAAACTGGAGCATGGGGTTATAATGTTACATCTTTCCACACCACCCTTGGATTAAAAACCTGCTCTTTTTATTTAATGAGCTATTAATATTAACAGATTCTGCTGATTATGGCATCACCCAGGCATGGATAAACATGCCCTTTAAAGCACATATTATGAAAATTATCCACTTGGAAACTTTGTGGATATAAGATTTTTGAATCTGTATTTCTGCCATATGTTAGAGATTAAAAAGATGAACATGTTTCCTCTTTGGTATGATATATCTTTGAGCAGAATTTATAATTTCACTGCTGGGGAGAAAAATTATTTTAGGCAGTCCAAGATTGACTGATCATTTTATTCATTCAACAAATATTTTTCAAATACTAGGAAACTAAGAATCAGCAGTATTTGATGAGGAAGGTAGATAAGAAAAACACTTAAACATATATCAAGTAGTGATAAATGTTGCAGATCAAAAAATAACATTGGGTAATGGGAATCTGGAGTGGGCTGAGGAGTTGCTGTTTGGCCCTGGGTGGTTAGGAAAGGCTTCTCTAATGGTGACACTGTTCTTATCTTGGAGATAGTGAAACTAGGACCTTGAGAGGACCCTTCGACAGCCCTGGCCTCCTGGTTCACTGAGAATTGTTTGAGTCCATGTTATGTCCTCCAAGGGATCATGATTTAAGTTAGGAACCAGCAAATGAGAACTCTTCTTTTTGCCTTTGTATTTGGCCTCAGGCGTCCAACTCTGTAGCCCACCATCTTTATCTTCTCCGATCCTCAGGCTGAATAAATGGTCCCCCAAAGATGTCTTTGTCCTCTTTCCCATGTGATAAGGTATGGGGCAAGGGAGGAGTTCAGGTTGCTGATCATGAGCTGGCTTTAAAATATTGAGGTTGCCCTGGATTATCTGAGTAGGACCAATGAAATCATAAGAATTTCTATAGGTGGAAGAGGAAGGCAGGAGCCAAGGTCATTGATGTGCTGTGGAAAGCACCCAGCCTGCTCTTGGCTGGCTTTAAAAGAGGAGGAAGGGTCCATGGCCAAGGAATGTACGTGACCTTTGCACGCTGGAAAGGGGTTCTTCTAACTCTTTCAGGAGAATGCCTTATGGCTGACACCCTGAGTCCAGCCCAGGGCAGTGTGCATCAGATTTCCTACCTACAGAGGGGTAAGGTAACAGAGATGCATTGTTTCAAGCTGCCACATTTGTGATCAGTGATAGGAAATAAATACAGTAAATAGTTCAGTCCGATGACCTTGTCCCCTTAGAGCTTTCATTGGCTTTATTTCTCAGAGTTTAGGGAGTTGGATATACCCAAGCAAGGGAAAGGACATGGAAAGCAGTTGTAATGAAACTGGTAATCCTGGGGGAGCTGTAATTATACAGATCTGTGTATCTTCGCTGAGGATTGTTCATGAATGTTGTTTAAATGATGATTTTACTTGAAAATTAAGGCCCATTTCTGCCCTTTTGAGGCTTTAAGGCATTCCTCTCTCTGCAGGCTCCAGAAATGCCACTGTGAAGGTAACTAGCACAGAGGGTTCTTTTCATCCGTAACTACTTGATTTTTGGTGTGACTCTTTTTAAACACAGGATACCCAGGTGTCAGTGTCATCACATTTCTTTATCTTAGAATATGACTGTTTTCTTCGAAGACCTCAGTGGATTACATAAATCTCTCAGAATAGTATCAGAGAGACAGATGGGCATGGGAAAGCCTCCGATAGAGTTTAAGGGCTTAGTCTGTTGTCTTCATTTCCATCACTAAAGATTGGGCTGTTTTGAGGTATGATATTTGGCCTGCAGTGGGCTACTTGTAGTCCTCACAGAAATCTAGGAGTGGCTCTGAGCTTAACAAGTAGGGGACTGTAATATTTCTCATCTTTTTCCTGATAACAAGAATCACACCTAGATAGGTTTGAAAACTTTTTTTTTGGTGCTGGGGATGGAACCCAGGGCCTGGTGCATGCTAGGCAAGCACTGTACCACGGAGCTATCCCTCAGCCTAAAACATTCTTTTTAGTGATGCGATAAAGTCAAACGTCATTTGTCTTCGTTTTTTGGAAGTACTGTAGTATAAAACAAAGAGGTATAGATTAAAAATGTTACTATTTGTTCAATTTTATGTTTCGGCAATGTGATGGGAAGTTAACTCAGAGCGGAGGGAGGATGTGAGTTCTGTGGCTTAAACTTGGGGTTATGTCACACGTACTGTGATATTTTGAGTAGCTGACATTCACTAAATATTGCCAGTTATCATGCTTTCTGCTTTGCATGCATTTAATTCTTACAGAAATTCCCTGAAGCATCCACCATCATCCCCTTTCACAGAAAACGAGGTTGCTCAGGTTTTAAGTGATTGTCCAGTGTGCATGGGCTGTGGATGCTATAACTCACATATGAAAATGTTATTTTACTTTGTGACTGGCTACTTGGTTATGAATACCAGTAGGATTTTGAATAATTTTTCTTTCTCCCCCACCTTTTCTTTTTACCCTCTTTCACTTCTTCTTTCTTTCCTTTTTTTTTTTTTAATGACATTAGTGAGCTTTTTCAAGACTTTTTACCCCGAGGCCTTTTCACTGAGTTACATCCCCAGCCCTTTTTTATTTTTTGAGACAGGGTCTCACTAAATTGCCCAAGCTGGTCTTGAACTTGTGATCCTTCCGCCTCAGCTTCCCGGAGGGCTTGGGATTACAGGTGTGCACTACCGTAAATATCTTTGTCAAGATATTTAGTCATCCTAGTTCTCGTATCATGTACAGGCTCTCCTGGATTTGTTTTCCTAATTATTTGAATACTTCCTTGAAAAATATACTGTAGTGCGGGGATTTGGGCAGTGAATCTTCTGAAGCCCTGTGAAGTGTCTTTTAGGGTCATTCCACAGGGCACCAGCACTGGGAGGAGGTCATCTCTCTTGGGAGAGGGAGGGAAGATGCTGTGGAGCGAATGCAGCTGTTTGGTTCTTACCTGAGAGGGCTGGGTGCTGCTGCCTATTTGCCCAGTGAGTAAGGCAGGGAAACACGGGAGGGGACACAGAGTCTAAACAGCTTTCTGTAGCTTACCCCGTGGCTGCCCTGGCTGCCTCTGCCCTGGATGCGGGGTCCTCGGTCTCCCTGACAGGTGGTATCAGTTGCCTCCACAGTTTCCTTCTTGGGGTGTCAGTGCCTGGAATCTCTCTTTCCTCTCATTTTTATCCTGTCTTCAAGGCTGATTGCTGAGAGCTAGCTGTCTGTCTTGACAGAACTTTGTTTGATTCTTTCCTTACTCGTATAGTCTTCAGGTAAGACCATACCAACAATGATCTATTTATTACATTTTCCATTTTCTTGTCTTTCACCTCGGTTAAAACTTCTAAATTGGTTTTGACAAAAGCAGACATGATAGTTGGCACCTGTGGGTTGTTTTCTATTGATGAGAGCACTTCTCTTCCATAAGTATCATATTGGCTTTTTATTTTAAATTGTCATTCCTGGCTCTTTAATTGTAGGCTCTTTGGTAAAAAAAAATCTCTTTATTTGCTGAAAGGTCTTCTAAAATCAGAAATGAGTGTTCAGCTTTTTAATTGCTGTCTGAGTGTCTGTTACAATAGCCCTATGGCGGCTGGGGATTTAGCTCAGTGGTGCCACCACCTCCCCTGCAAGCGCAAGGACCCGAGTTCGATCCTCGGTACCAAAAAAAAAAAGCCCTATGGTTTTTCTTCTTCGACCTATAAAATGATGAAGTCAGACTTCTTAATCCACATTCTTTGTGTTCCTGCAATATTTGATCTTAATTTTCCAATTTTCCTAGGTTGGACCTGATGTATGATCTTCTATTTAGAGTTTTTACATTTAGGTTCTTAAATTGTGATGACTTATACTTTGGTGCACTCTGGGAGTTGTCCTTTCAGGGTTCTACCACTTTTTAAAAATGAATTGAGAAGAGTTTTTATATTTCCCTGTTGTGGGGCACGTTAAATAACTTAGAGACTTTCTATTCCTTTAAAGTTTTTAATAGAACTTACAGCCACACACTCTGGGCCAGGTATCTTGCTGCAGGAGATAGTACAGTGGATCCTTGACTTATAAACGCGTATTGTTTCCTGAGGAGGGCTGATTGTAATTCAAGTTGATTGTAAGTCAGTACAGCTGAGACCTGGATGTTTACCTGGGTACATGCTCTAGATAACAAGAGGCAATGAATCTTCCATTAACCTAAGTAACCCAAGTTGTTCAGTGTCAGGCCAGTCATAACTTGAAGGTCCACTGTACTTGGATAATTTTCATTTTCTCATTTTACTCATTTTGTGGTTATCTTACTCTTGTTTGTTTTTAAAAAGTGGTATCTTAATGAGCTTTTCATTACTTTGACAGCATACTTGAGACAATCAGCTTAAAGGAGGAAAGTTGTATTTTGGCTTACGATTTCAAGGTTTAAGTCTGTGACCTTGTTGTTCTGGGCCTGTGGCAGCACCTAACATCATGGTAGGAGCTTGTGGTGGAGGAGGTCTGTTCACTTCCTGGAAGTCAGGAAGCAAAAGAGAGACAGGCAGGAATGGGGTCTCAATATCCCCTTCAGGGTTACACCCCCAATGACCTCACTTCCAGGGGGCTCCACCTCTCTGCTGTCTCTTATTAGCAGCACAGGCTGAACAGGCCTTCAACATGTGGGCCTACGGTGTCAATATCCAAACCACAGTAAATACTAATGTTTGGACTTATTAATAACTCTGTTGTGGTTTATTCATTTTTGCATTTTCCTGTGACTCTCTGTAGTGCCACCTGCCTAGCATCAGTGTTCTCTTGGTCCTGCAGTGCCTGAGCTGGGATTTGCAAGCCACACTCTGCCCACTGAGGAAAGATGTAGAAAGATGGTGGCCTGGGTCAAAAGGTGTGGAGCGTGGAGATGGGGTCAGAGGCTGCGGGCACAGTTGCCTCCTTCTAAGAAACAGTCACCAAGGGTGGGACGGGTGTCTGCTGGGTAGAGTTGAACAGGCTCCGAGTCAGGGCCAGAGGGTTGGTGGGAGGCCTGGAGAGTGTGCTCCATCTTCTGTTCAGGTGGTTTATGTTTTCTTCACCAATGAGGGTGTGCTCTCAATTCACATTCAACAAATGTATCACTTTCTCCTTGGCTTTCTTTGGCAATTGCTTTAATTTTTTGCTGTTGTGAGTTTTTATCTTTTTCTTCATGGACGGTACTGAGAAGCTGTAAGAGGCTTTGGTGGGGCTGGCTAACAAGGTGCTTTTTGCACCTTGATTATGGAACGTGCAATAGAAACCCTTGGGAGAAATTTAAACTGAAAATGGAATTTGCAGGACTTTTATTTGCTTCTACTGCTGGAAGATGATAAGAGCTTCATTTCTATAAATTTATCTATAATTCCAATTTATATGATTTCAGAATAGCTGCTCCCTTCTGTTTGGGCCCTTCACCCCACCCCCACTCCCCCTTGCTGGGAACTAACACCTAGTTTTAAATGATCTGGGCAGTTCCTTTGGTTGATAGTCTGACTTGGAGTGTGGAAATCTTAAAGAGAATGTCTTAGAAAAGCTGCTTTCTAAACTCTGTTGGCTGTTACTACAGACGCGTGTTTTCACTGGTCTTTATTAGGCACCCACAGTTTTGTTAGGTGAAGTTCAGAACAATGAAAAGGCATAAACCCTGCTTCTACAGGTCTTGTGATCAGCGAGGGACATTGGGAAGAAAGGAAAAGAGGGTTCTGTTGGCTTTAGTGGCGGAAATTGTCCACCTGAATGGCATATCTTGAAGATTGCTGAGGTTATTCCATATGGCTGGAAGGAAATGAAAAGCTTATTTGCTTTGCTCGTTCCCCCCCCCCCCATATATTCTTATCGCTTTCCCAATATAAAGTAAATGATGAGAGTTGATCCTGTTTATGGTATGTGGCTTAGGGCAAGGGAACCTTCACCTTATTTTTTTCCTCCTCGAATTGAACATGAAATCCTGATACTACAGGGCAAAGGAGAGGCTGGGGTTTATGAAGACTGCATATCTTGTGAATCTTAAGTAGAGCTCTTCAATTATTACAGGCTCAAGTTTTTCTCACTTTTCTGGTCAAAGTGTTATGGTAAGGAAAATAGCTCTGAGAGATAAAAATCATCATTCACTAGATGTAAAATTTGAAGAGGATGTTGAACAATACCTTTAAAATGGCATTCATTTAAAAAATAAGTATGATGCATGTTTGTTTTAATAATAGCTAACAGTACTTACTTTTATTTGATATATTCTTTAATCATCTTAGCAACCCTTTAATGTGGACCCTATTATTATCCGCCTTCTACAGATGAAGAACCTGTAGTTAGGGAAGTCAACTTTTGGTGTCGTCTTCTAATTTTCATCCATATATGCACATCCATTTCTTAAGTAAACTTTGGGTCATGCAAAGCAGGTTTTATGACCTGTTTTCACCCGGGTTTATGAAAACATTTCCTTCTGTCCTAAAATCATCCTTGAAAACAGGCTTAATGTCTATGGACTATTTTATAATGTGAATTTTATTTAACCCAAGGTCTGTAACTTTGTATTTTGGGCCAGGTAATTTTTGTTCTGGATGCTGTCTTGTGCATTGTAGGTGGTTCAGTGTCATCCCTGACCGCCGACCTATGCTGGATGCCAGTAGCACCTCCCTTGCTCCCTCTCCTCCAAGCTGTGACAATAAAATGACTCTAGACATTGCCAATTGGTATTCCCAGGGGACAAAAAAAAAATCACCTCTAATCGGGAGCTGTTTACTTAGCTATATGTATTTTATGCTTTTTAAAATAAAATGTAGGTATGAGTACACTCATGGTAAGTTTTCTGTTTATTTTTAAAAAGTAGACCCATGCCATCAAGGTGACATCAGCTAATTTCAGCTCCTTTTCTATTAAAATGTTTTTCTGTTAACAGGAATATTGCTTGAAAGTTGAAAATTTAACAACATTATTTACATTCATATAAGAATGTAATTGCTTATCTGTCAGCAGTCTGATGGAAAGGCATCCTGGGAGCTTTGACCAGAGTTGTCTTATTGTAGACGAATTCCATTATCTCCATGTCACTTTCTTAAAAAGTTTGGTCACTGAGGCAGCTATAATGCCTTGTGTTATTGATGGAAGCCAGAAGTTACGCTTTCTGCTTGTTTATGTAGTTTTCTTGGTCTGTTTTGACACTTTAGAAGGATCTATAAAGCCAGCTTTCCTCCCAGATACTGTTTTTGTATAAATAAAATCTTTCTGTGATAGAACTGTAGAATACAGTAATTAATAGTTAAAACTGACCTTTTAAGAAAGTAGCATTCATTTTGTGTGTGTGTGTTGGGGTGGAGGGATGATTTGTATAATACAGGGCTAATTAACAGGTTTAGTCTTTTATTCATTTTGAGCTTCACTTTTCAGGGTCTTTTTTAAAAACTTCTTTCCTGTCATCATGGAGGTCTTCTATCCTTTTTGGAAAAGTTAAAAATCAGTGTGATATATTTGAAGCTGTCCTTTATTATGCATGTATATTTAATGGTAACATAGTTTTTAAATAGATGTATATATCCAGTAATACATAGTTTTTGTTGATTTATGTTTTCGTTCATAATACGCTATGATAGTGATTAGATTTCCTTTAAAAATATTGTGTTTTTGAGACTCAGCTTAGGTGTTTTGATTGGCTTATAGAGTATTAATTTCAGAAATGAATAATATATAGAACCAACTTTAAAAATTTTTCTGTTCTTCCTCTGTCTTTAATAGTAATTGAAAAGAAGTATTTCAGTATATCATGGGCTCCTGTAAAGTGAGTTGTTTATAAAAAGAAAATATATTAAAATGCAAATTTTCTAAAATTCAAATGTTCTGATACTGGATTTTGATAGTTATTTTTATATATTAAACAAGGTTGACTAACAATTTTGAGTATTTCATTTCTCCTTAAGATAATTAGAGTTCTAGAGAGAATATCCTAGAGGAAGAAAGCCTTTATTTTATACCTTCAAAACCATAGTTGATTATTGATTTGCTTTTTATTAACACTTGGTGTTTTTTGTTTGTTTTGTTTTGTTTTTACTGTGGAAGTTCAAACTGCATGAATGCTTTTCTTTTATTTAAACAATGAGAATTTGATGTTAGTGTTTCCTTACTGTATCTGGCTTTTGAAAACATTGGATATTTATTGAAAGGATTTGCCCCTAGTCAGATGTAGTTGATGACATGAAACCAAGTAAACCATTCATGTGATTAAAATTTCTGGTGATTCAGTTTAGGTCTTTTAGAAGGAAGCTGGCTAAGTAAAGGCCTTCTCCATAGGGTGAGAGTATGGATTCTCTAGAGCACTCAACTGGTGGTGTTTCTAGTAGCTTTTATGGGCTTTATATGATGACAACTCACCTGTTTCTTTTAATAAATCTAGCATCGTTTTATCAAAACCAACCTGAATTTTTATAAAGAAGTGGTATCCAGAAGTCAGTTTTTATTTCTATATAGATAGTAACAGAAAATGTAACACACACCTCTGACAAGTAAAATTCAAGCCTTCATTTGGACTGTAACGGGGATGTATCCTATGTAATGTACTAATATATGAAAAAGATATTGATAAAATTAAGACAATGAAAAATACAGAATACATTGGTTGTAAACACTATAAAAAGAAATTTCTTGTAGACACATTTTAAATGGCTAGGTAGAAACCAGATGCAGTATTCTAACTGGCACACAAGTCCAAGTTGGGTAATAGGACTTCTTCCATAGAAACTTATCCTATGGGAAGAAATTAACAACAGTAACAAATTACCAGTTTTCAGAAATCCTTAATTGCTTTAATTTGTTATTCCCCAAAGTAATTTTTTTCCTCTTTTAAGTGCAAAACTTGTAAGAGTGGGTTATGACATTTATTTTCAGGTAGTGTTAGGAAATTTTATAGAACAGTTTAAGGGATTTGTCTTTAATTAAAAGTGCTATACACTTAGTGAAAATCCATGTTAGTTCAGGAATTGATTGTTTTTAAAGGAAAGCTGCAAATTTTTCTTGTTTGGGTAAATGTCATTCTGTTCATATCTTGACTTAGCTGCAAGTCAGGACTTGTTCTGTTCCATCAGGTTGTCATAGTAACGCAGTTAACTGTCATCTCAACTCACACTGTTGATGGTTTTATTTGTAGCTTTGTGAGATTATTAAAATTTAACAAAAATTATTGATTTGCTTTTTATTAAGACTGAGTTGTTTACCATGGAAGTTCAAATGGCACGGAGGCGTTTTTTCCTAAGTTTTTAAAAAATTAAAGTGAAACTATATTAAATCTACTTGATTTTTAAAATTTTTTATTTAAAATGAGATATAGAGTCTGCAGCAGCAGAATAGCCTCTTTGAAATTGTATTTTTAAATCACTTTCTATTTTCTTTGTTTACTGAGAAAAAAACTTAAATATTCACCTTTCACCTCCATTTAGCATTTAACTTAACATAAAAGATACCTGTCAGAAAAGTGTGAAATGGTACATCAAGTGCCTAATATTGGATTTTTCAGTTTATTTGTGGTTTTTGATACATAGCACAAATGCTTCAGTGAACTGTGTTGTGAAAGTATTTATTTCTGTATATTTATGTGAGAAAAATTATTTAGTTTTTCACTTATAAATAAGACAGGCAAATTTTATTTACAGTAACTTTATCTAATGGTCCGTGGATGCGTGCTTTTATGCAAAATAGTCAAGAGGCTAGAATTAACTTTTCACATTGGATGCACATTTGATGTCCAGACTTGAGCAACATGTGGCATCTTATTATAAAGACCAACATTCAGGATTCAATTTGTATTTAACACATTTACTCCAGAATGCACACATCATCTTTGCCACATTTAATGTGAACTTTGTAATGATTTCTATTTCTTCCTTGTAGATACACAAGTAGAAGTGTTTATTTGCTGCATTTTGTAATTTTCTTTTTTTTAGGTTTCTTTAGACTCAGTTAATTAACTGTTTAATATTTTATATTAAAAACAGGTCAGTTTGGAGTGTACCAGCTCCTTAGGTTTGGTTGATTAGCATAAGCAATCTTTTTATAGAAATGTGAAGCTCTTTTGGATAACTGTGCTTAATACACTTTTGTTGCTAGTCTTAAAGTTGTTCTTGGGAAATTAATAGTAAGTATGTCATCTTTGATTGTAGTACTGTATTCCTAAGTAAACAGTAGCTTACATATACTTGAATTAAATTTAATAGAGCTCACCAGTAGACATGGAATAATGACTCTTTTAAAACCGAAGTTGGGCTGGGGATTTAGCTCAGTGGTTTCGCCGCCTGCTGCTCAAGTGCAAGGACCCGAGTTCGATCCCCGGTACCAAAAAAAAAAAAAAAACTGAAGTTGATTATTCTTCAAGTTTTATTGCTTCCTTGCAGCTCACCTGTATGATGGCCCCCAGTGATTTTTCCTTCCTGTTACTCTTGTCCTTGTGTCCCCTCTTCCTACACTGAATCATGGATGATCTGTATGATCAGTAGACTATTGTAGAAATGATAGTGTGTAACTTCTGAGGCTAGGCCACATGAAATAAGGCTTCATTTGGTTCTTTCTGGGGTCACTCACTCAGGGGAAAGCTACCTGCCACGTCATGAGGACACTCAGCCCTGTAGAAAGGCCCATGAGGAAGAACTGAAGCCCTCTGCATGGACCATCTTAGAAACAGATACTCTTGGAAATACACATCAGTCTTGGCTTCTGATAGATGGTTGCAACCTCATCTGACATCTTGCCTGCAGCCCTGTGAGAGAGCTCGATAGAGCCACTTAGCTGAAGTGCTCACCCACAGAAACTATGTAAAATAATATATATTTATTGTTGCTTTAAGTCAGTAGGTTTTGGCATAGTTTGTTATGCAGTAACAGACTGATAATGCTCTTGCCAAATGAGCACATTTAAAACATTTCCCATTGATCACATAGTTTGTAATTATTTGTAGGCATAGCAAGTGCAGAGGCTTCTGTTGTGCTTTGTGGATTCATTTTTATGGGAGCAAGGGGAGTGTGTTATTTGGACTTAGAGCATTCATAAGTGAACTTGATTTTTGGCTTCATCTCTACCCGCTGTGTGTCTTGAGGAAATGACTTAAAATTGGAATAATCAGTTGTTACTGAAAATCTATATAATGGGATACTTTTACTTAACTCTCACTGAGACACAATACCTGACACCTGGAAATTAAAGGAGGAGAGGCTTATTTTGGCTCATGTTTCAGTCCATGGTCTGGCTCCAAGGCAGGACGGTGTGGCATAGGGGTAGAGCAGAGGAGAGTTGCTCACCTTTTGGCAGACAGGAAGCAGAGAGTGAATAGAGGGGCTGGAGAGGGAGATAAACCCTTCCAGACCCGCCTTTTCTAACTGTACTCCACCTCCCACCAACAAGCCAGCTTTAGAGCCCCTGTCGTCCATTCTTCTTCCAAAAGCCCTGCATATGAGCTCACAAGGCTTTGGGGAACATCCAGGTATAAACCATTATGCTTCCTGTAGGTTATTTTTGAAAATAAGGATGAAATGTCTGGTTTTGCATTTCTAGCGTGGCACTTGTTAGATTCCATTCTTTCCTTAGCCCCTTCTCTTGTGAAGATGCAGTTCTTTGCCCCAGAGGTGCCATCTGTAAGCACTGACATTGCCAGTCAGGGTCCAGGCGTCCTGTCAGTCTTACACTGTTTGGTGGGCAGAGCACTTGTTACTCTACGACTCATTTTTCTTCACTTACTCTTCTTTTTATTGTGGTGCAACTCAGGTGTGATTTCCTTCATATTTATCTTGCTTGGAGTTAAAGCTACTTTGAATTTATGGGTAGGTGTCTTACAGTTTCAGAACATTCTTAGTTGTTATCTCATTAGTAGTCGCTCCTGCTCATTCCTATTTTTCATTACTTTGCTGGGACTCTAGGTTAGAAAGTAAATGTCTTTAAAAACTCTTGATTATATAATCTGTTAGACCAGTTGAAAGCATTATGTGATCTTTTAGACAATATATGTTTTTTTGTTTTTGTGGTGCTAGGGATTAAATTCAGGGGTTATACATGGTGGGCAAGCATTCTGCCATTGAGGTATATCTCCAGCCCTTTATATTTTTCAAATTTTAAAGCAGGGTCTCTCTAAATTGCCCAGGCTGGGCTTGAATTTATGATTTTCCTGCCTTGGCTTTTCAAATAGCTCTTATTATATGTGTGCACTGTCTTGCCTGACTAGACAATAGATGTCTTTAAACTATTTTAGACCTTTTCACTGTGTTCATTCTTTTCTGTATTTGTCTCATTCTTTTCTGTATTATCTGTCCATTTGTTGTCTGTGGGCTTCTCTTTATACACACACAAACACACTCATGTACATATATACAATACATTTTTTACGTGTTTTCCATCTTACTAGTCTTTTGCTTTGCTAAATTTCAATTAAATCATCTATTGAATTTTCTTTTAAAGGGAAACGGTTTATTTGGAAGAGGGCAGGAAAAAAGAAGATAGACAACTAACTCTGGAAGAGTAGGGGGCAACAGAAAGTGAATACCTCCCATGTATTAAATTCTTAATTTTAGTTACATTTTTCAGTCTTAAATTTTTCATTTGATTCTCTTGTATAGATTACAGTCATTTATTGTAAATTTCCATCTTTCTATCAGTTTTTTCTGCCATTCTGGTTTTTGCTCTAATTTTGAACATACAGTCATAGTTAAAGCCTTTTTCTGCTAGTTATAATATCTTCGTCACCTGGAGTTTGTTTTTATGGTCTCTTTTTGATTTTTGATTATTTGGTCCTATTTTGTGGCATACCTGGTAATTCATTGAACCCTGAGTATTTTAAATGAAAAATTGCAAATGCCCCAATAGCTTTCTCTTCCTTTACTAGAGAGATAGGTTGGAGGTTCTGTATGTTACTCCAATCAGAGCTTAAGTCCTGTTAATATTCGATAAGTTTTTGTGTCTCCTGTGCGCCAGGATTTCCAAGTGTGGGCCTGTGGTGTTCACCAAAACCTAGCTCCCTGATGGCTCCAGAGCTCTAGGTCTTATTTTCTCCCTGTATGAAGGCAGCTAGTGTGCACTTTTGAGGCTTCTTGTTTACCTTCTTGGCCTCAACCCCTGTGCAGCTTTAGAAATTAACAATGATCTTACAGGAAAAAATGGTAGGGTAACAAGCTCCCTCCTCTGCCTCTCTCTTCTACTGGGCTCTTGGCCCTTCAAATCTCCCTATTTGTCAGTTTGTCCTCGAAAGCACGAGAAGGGTTGCTGCTTTTCCTGCCATCAGGAGTGGCCGTTTTCCCAGCAGGGCGGGGCTTTTGAACCTCTTGTCCTCCAGCCAGGAGTGACACATGCTTCTGGGAAGACTGCATCTGTAGGGTGCTAGCTTGCCTCTCCTTGGTTTCTCTGCCACTCGAATCTTGACCCTCCTACTTGAGATGATCTCAGTAGCCCCTTGATTCCCGGGGCAGATGATGTCTATTTCATCAAACCGTCTCAGTTATTTTGGGTGGAAACATTCATGTACTCCAAGATACTTTAATATTAGCTGGAGTTTGAAAGAATTATTTTTGAAGGAAATAGCCAATGAGTAGATGATCTTAATGAACTTGGATTTTGGTATTTCCTTACATATTGATATAATAAAATCTTTTTCTGAATCCTTATCATGGTAATTTTAACAACTGTCCTTCATTATTAATGGTGGCCATTATAGTTAATATTGATTGCTAGCTTTATTTCTTCACCACAAGCATGAAGAGTATTTTATGATACTTTACCACATAGTAAAATCGAACATAAAAATTAGTAACAGCTGGGGATCTTCCCCAGAGATTTAAAAGAATCATACCACAGTGATATATGTGCATCCATGTTCATAGCAGCACAGTTTGTGATAGCTAAAACTTGGAAACAGCCCAAATGCCCATCAACTGGAGACTGGATAAAGAAAATGTGGGGTTTTTTTATAAAATGGAGTACTACTCAGCCATAAACAATGAGAAATTAGAGACATTTATAGCTAAATGGATGCACATTGGGGTGATACTCTTAAGTGAAATAAATAGGACACACATGTATAAATACCGAATAGTTTCTCTGCTATGAGAAACTGAAAGTGTAAATAAGGACTAAAATGTATAATAGGTCATGTGAAACAGGAAGAAAAGGGGCAAAGGGGAAGGAAGTGGGAAGGCTAGGGGAAAGGATAGAAGGGAATGGGATTAATATGAGAAAATGGGAAAATAGGAACAAAATCTTTGTAAATAGGGAGGAATGGAGGGGTTGAAGGGAGGGCTGGGCAAGGGTGAAAAATGAGAACCAAGAGAGACTATGTAAAGGTGCAAATTTCCAATGATGAATGTCATTATATTGTATACCTAAAATGTACCAATGATTAGAATGAATAATTGATAACGCAAAATAGGAAGAAAAGGTCCAAAGTGGTGGGGTAGTGGAAGGGGCAGGGGAAAGGAAAGAAGGGAAAGGAAAAAATGCTGAGAAATGGAAAAAATGGAAATAAAGTCTTTGTAAATAGGGAAGGGTGGAGGGGGTGAAGGGAGGGCAGGGGAAGGGGAAAAAATAAGAACCAAGATGCATTATGTAAAGGTACAATTCCCAGTGAGAAATGTAACTGTGTTGTATACCTAAAATGTACCAATAAAATAATTTAAAAAAAATAAAAAGTGACACCACAGTAAGTCTGTCTCCTCCTGTTTTCAACTTTTGAATGTATTCTGCCAATGAAGTTGATGCACCCAGTTGGCTGGAGGAGACAGAGTGCTTTTAACTATTAGCTGTGGCTGTGGTTATTGACACTGGGTGAAGGTTATTCCCCTTAATAAATGTATATTCCCCTTTGTTATTCCCCTTAACAAATGTGTTTTGAGTCTTTCAAAACAAATCCGTACTGGATGTCTTTTTGCTGTGCTTTTCATGTCAGGAAGAAGAGAGTGAAGAGGAACCCAAGCTGAAATACGAAAGGCTTTCTAATGGGGTGACTGAAATTCTTCAGAAGGATGCAGCCAGCTGCATGACAGTCCATGACAAGGTAAAGGGGGTAAGGAGGGTCCTTGCTTATGTTGTGTGTTTGTCTGTGGAGTCCTGAAGCTTTTGGTGGTGTTTTACAGTGATTGTACTTCTCCTTGGCACTCCTTCTCTCTCCTTCTTCTTACCAACAAAAAGCAAAACCACCACCCCAGATACTTTCTCTAGGTACTTAGACCTACCCACATATATACAGTGCCTCCCGAGGGTGTATCAAGTAGGATTGAGACAACAATGCGTATCATAGGGTTTTGGGGAATTCCATCACTTAATTGCTCAGATCATAAGGACTAAGTTAGGAACGTGTTAAGGTTAGAAATAGAGGGATGTCCTGTGGTATTAGAAGAAGAGATTACATTGGAGGTCTGAGAAGTCAGAACTGCTTGAAATGGTTGCTTATAGGAATGAATGAATATATTCTCCATCTGAGTCCTTGCTATATCAAGCTTCCACCACACCTGAGTCCAGGTTAGGTACCGATAGCACCCTTAGTTTATTCTTGGATCAGAAAGGTCTGTGTCATGGTTGGAATAGTGGAGGCCGTGGATCAACTACTGCTCTCTTCCCTGTGTGCCTATAAGTGCGTCTTATTCCCACCATGCAAGGCAGACTCCACCTTGGATCCTTCTGGCTTTATGCTGCTACCGACAACCTGCCTCATCCTCCCCTGGCCTCCCACCCAATCCCTCTTTGCTTCAGATTTCCACGGCAGACACATCTCTGTGCACACTCAACACTCAGATCAGATGTCCGCTCTCTGTGCTTTACCAGAAACCCCTCTGGTGAGGCTTCTGCTCTTTAGTCACAGACTCACACTGTACCCTTTGCCACCCCCCCACCCCACCCCCCACTTCAGTCCCTTTCTGTCACCCATTACAGACTGGACTTGCTGGTCTTCAGCCTCATTTAATTCCAGTGGCCTCCCTTCTTCCTGCTTTCACCTCCCTCCCCGCTGCCTGGGGTCAGACCCTGGATCTGGAGGGTCTTCACCTCCATTCCACTCTCTGTTGACCCCTTTGTCATTGAAGCCATCAAGTCCATTTTTGCACAGTCTTTGTTCTGTGATGCTATGGAGTCCTGATCTTTGACCCATTCTTTCTTTTTCCTTTATCATCTGTCTCTGTGAACTGATCAGGCATCCTTGCAGCACCAGCATGTCCTGTTGGCTTACACACCTGTCCTCCTGTTGTTCCCTCAGCCCTCACTCAGGGCTGTAATGACCAGGCACATGCTGGTTCAGTCCCCCACACCCAGGGACATTGGTCGCTAAAACTTGCTGGTACTTATTTGTCCTTCATCAGCTTCTCAGTTCCACTTCTCAGTCATTATCTCTTTGCTAAGAAAACTGAAACCAGGAGGCTGGATCAGCCTGTTCCTGACCCCTTCCTTTCCTGCCCCATGAATCACGCACATCCTCTCTAGGTGCTTTTCTTCCTCCAGCTCCAGCATCTTTCCCTCGCTTTTGTTCTTCATTCATCTCATATCCTCCCTTCTCTCCTTGAGATATTTGCCACATCATGGAACCTAGCTAGTTTCTGTCTCTCTAGATTTGCCTGTTTCAGATACTTAAGATAAATGCAGTCATACATTATTCAGTCTCTGTGTATGGCTTCTTTTGTGTAGTGTGCTTTTGAGGTTCATCATTATGTAGCATGTGGCAGCACTTCATATCTGTTTGTTGCAGATTAGTGTTCCACTGTGTGGATAAACTCTGTGTTGTCTCTCCATTCACCAGTTGATGGACTTTTTCTTTGCAGGACTGGGGATTGAACCTAGGGCCTTCTCACTGAGCTACATCCTCCAGCGTTTTTTAATTTTAATTTTTAAATTTTGAGACAGAGCCTTGCTCTGAATTGCCTGGATAGAACTCAGACTTACAGTGCTGGAATGGCGGGTGTGTGTCACCACTCTGGGGTCCCTTTGGTGATTTTGAAGATTTTCAGTTGTGGACCTGACCTCTGCTCAAACAGTCTGTATCATGATACCATCTTCTTCTTACTTCCTTGGTAATTTCGTATATTCCCTTCTCTTTCTTTCACTTTCCTTCACCTCTGCCGTGCGCTTACATGTGTACCCCAAGGTTTGGTCCATCACCCACATTTCTTCCTGCTTTGTACTCTTTCTTTGTTTTACATCTCTTGCTGTCTGTAGTCTCCTGCACTTTGATCCTCACCAGAATAGCACGCATAGTCATCTAGCAGCCTCCTAAACATCTCTCCTTTCTGTTCGGAGCCTCAGCATGTCCATAACAAACTCATCCTTTCCTTCTAAACTTACGGCTACCTTTTGTTCTTGCTTCCATCTTCTTTGTCATCTAAACCAAGGGTGACTCTCGCTCCCCTTCCTCACAGCCATTTTCCTCTGTCTAGCACAAGCCCTCATCAGCTTGTGTCTGCACGTGGCAAACAGGAATCTCTTGGACCTCTCTTGTTTTCCTTTTTAAACCCATCTGCCTCCTGCCTCCCAGGACGATCTATTGAAAATAGACTTTCATATCTATATGATTGTCATCACCTGCTAAATAAAGCCTGAGTTCCTTAATGCCGGGTGGAAGGCCCTCTGTGAGCTTGCCCCCAGTGCGTAATCAGTCTTGTGCCTCTCACGTCTGCTCTGTGTGCGAAACTATGGTGGCAGCAGTTGGCTGACTTTACTCATGACACCCACTCTGCTTGAGTTCTGGTCCTAGCTCACCTGCTTCAGTCTGCTCCCACTTGAGCCTTCACCTTGTTAGTTCTGCCATTTCTTTCGTCTCCTTGGAACCAGTGTACGTGCACTGAACTCAGCTATTTCCCTTCAGATTTGCTTTCACAGCAGCTCATTGAGAACACTTGCACCAAAGTACCTCCCAGAAATTCTGATCTGATCATGTTGTCTTCCGTCTTAAAATTCTTTACAGGCTTCTTGATGGCTCAGTGATTTGAACCAACCCTCCCTGCTTTCCTCTCCTTTCCTCCCTTTTCATCTCTCCATAAATACTTAAATCCTGCTTATTTACCAGCCTTTCCATCCTCATCACCTGCCTCATGGGCACAGATCACATACTTCATCCATGTGAAACTGCGTATAATTTCTTGACTTTGTCCTGCTTTGTCTGGAACTCTGAGCCACTGAGCAGGCTGGATCCATTCTGCCTAAAATGGTTTTCACCAGCAGCCTGCCCCACTGCTTCTGTTTTCTAATTCCTCTTCACCTGTCAGCATTGATGACACTGCAAATGTTCCCTAGGGTCTCATAGGTACTTCCATGTTAAGCCTACTCTTTACATTTAATTTCTTCTTCTTCTTTTTTTTTTTTTTTTGGTACCAGGGATTGAACTCAGGACCTTGCGCTTGCGAGGCAGGCGACCGCACCACTGAGCTAAATCCGTGGCCCTCTTTACATTTAATTTCAGTGAATCAATTTTTTATACCTATGTCCCTCCTATACCATAGCCTTTAAGTCACTTTATTCATTGTCTAAGCACATTATAGTACTTTTTTATGTGTTTGTTGAATGAACAGTTGAAAGAATAAAGTGAAGAACAAAGTTTGGGACTTTATTAAACCCCGTCTTTAAACCAGCTCAGTCAGAGTGCCCGATACTTGGGAACAGGAACCATTGCTGAGAACATGTATATGTGCTGCCCAAGCAAGCACTCGAGAACACGTGCTCTTAATCTGAAGTCAACCTTTCTGTTAAGTCAATTCTGATACAGTTAAGACTATCTCAGGGTTTTTTTTCAGTAATTTTATTGGTACATTTTAGGTATACAGTATGCCAACATTCATTGTTGGGAATTTGTACTTTCACATAATGTATCTTGGTTCTTATTTTTTTTCCCTATTCCTCTGCCCTCTGTTCAACCCCTCCACCCCTCCATATTTACAAAGAGTTTGTTTCCATTTTTTCCTTTTCTCATATTTGTTTGTTTGTTTGTTTGTTTATTTGTATGTGTGTGTGTGGTGCCAGGGACCAAACCCATGGCCTTGCATACGCTAGGCAAGTGCTATACTACTGAGCAAAACCTCAGCCTTATATTTCAGTTTTTAATTCCAGCCTTAACTCTGCCACTCTTTGGCTGTTTCTAGGGAACAGAGAATTCATCTCTTTGGAGAGTGTCTTTCCCTAAGTGTAATTGGAGACGCTCTCAGTTTTGGCGTTTTGAATACCACAAACCACTCGGAGAAACATAGATGGTCTTAGGGAACTGACTGCATTCCTGGTCCCAAGATGGCCACTTCTTGTTTCCTTGGTGATGCTCACAGGATGTCATCAGCAGTCCTTGACACTCACCCCCAGCAGGTCCAGGTGTGCAAAGAGAAAGCAGTGTGCTTAGTGGGTTCAGCAGGATGGGGTGCTTCATGCGGTACAGCAGTACCTCAGTTGTCGAAGTCAGTTTGTTCCAAATTCATGTTCGAACACTGAAATGTTCAGTTCAAGAACTGAACATATTTTTCCCAAAAGAAATAAGTAATGGAAAACCAAATAATTGGTTCTGAGGCCTAAAAATTACACTTAAAAGTTCATTTTTCCTGGACTTCAAATTTTGCTTCAATTTCTTTCTTTAACCTTATCGTGGTTCTTACAGTTTTCTTCTTGGCTTTACTGCTGTTACCATTAGCTTTCTTTGGAGCCATGGTTACAATACTTTATGCAAATAAAGTACCAAAAAAGCACAATGACGAATCTTTTAATGCACTAACACAAGCACTAATATGTTATCTGGGCGAGAGTGGTGCTTAGACTGAACTTTTATTTTGGAGAATATATAGTTCTTTATTTCTAAAAGGGAGTAGCAATAATTTATCTTATTCAGATTATTAAATGTTCCTAAACAAACAGCTTGTCATAAAAATCGCTGAGTTATTTTTCCAAAAATGTTCTAAAGTAATTGTACTTTTAGGTTGGAACTATAAAATCAAAGTAACTATTTTGTTTTTTTTCTAAAGTATTGAATGAAACTCATAGTTTTGGACAAAAAAGAAAAGGAATTAATGCTGCAGTAAAATACTTTGCACAGAACCTCTGAAGTTTTATAAAATAAAATGTGATTACAAGTTCAAAAATGGCCTTTATGGCGGTGTCAGAGAGTGACACAGTTTTAAAACATTTGAAGGATCCGAGCTTCCTTAGCTTCCTAACAAACTAGATACAGTATTTATGAGGTGAATCAATACTGCGAGACACTTGGGGTGCAGTGAGCTTTTAAGACCCATCCTTTTACCACAGAGCGCCTCTGAATGGGGTATGGTTTGTTTTTCATGTTTTATGTGTTGGTTCTCTATTCACATGTTGTCGGTGTCACTGTAGAGATAAAACTGTAACCATTTGGGTCCTCTGTTTGTGATTAGAGTGTCCTTTTGCTTTGGAGAAAACATTCCTCTTGGTTTAAACATTCAGGCTAATTTCCCCCCAGAATTACCGAATCCCCTTTCCCTCCCAGCGCCCAGCACCCTGTGCTCACCAGGCCAGCGTCTGCCCTGGATGACTAATTGTCGTGGCACCTGGTGCGCTCAGGCAGGCCTGTGCAGCGGCATCGTCATACCTAGTTATGTCTGCACACCTGATGTTTTATTAACCAGTATTGATTTTTTTACCCGAGGGACTTTCTTCTTCCTGAAAAAAGGCAACCTTGCGGGAGCGAAAGGCATTGCGGGGATGCATTTCTAATGAACCCCTTCTTTCCTTCTTTGTGACTCCTCTCATATTTTAAGTGCCTGGACTGAAATTTCATTTTAAGCAATTCCATTTTGCTAAATCCTTTTAAATTTTGCTTTTCTATAAGGTTATTTTTAAAAGATTGTGCTGCTTGACTGAAACGCTTAGTAGTGCCTGTAAATTTGACCATTTCATTATAGCTTGCAATGAAGCATGCTCACATGCAATGAAATACAGAGAATTTTGGACTGTTTGAGTAATGCTTAGAAAATAAAAAGACAGGAAAAAAATATGATATTTCAGGCAGTCCAAGTTTTTCCTGGTTTCTTTAGGGTCAGTTCGAAGAAGTAAAGAAACAGTGGGAGTTATGAACTAGTCTTATGTCATAAAGTGAATATGTAGCTCAGCAGTTATACAGTGACAGAAAAGGATTTTTTTTTGCATTAGAATATAAACATTTATACTCAATATTATATGGGAATGTTTATAGAGGTATCTAAAACTACTAGTATAAGGACATCGGAGGTTTTTCATACCTCAGTATGGCATGGATTATCTATTCAAAAAATATCTTGTTTGTGTGCATTTTTGCACTGCGCCTAGATGATAGCACAGATTTACACGTTTGTCATAAATTACGGGGAGTTTCCTAATCATTCCCTTCTGAGCTGCTTTTGAGCTCAACTGTGGACTGTTTGTGCTTTCGCGCCTGCATTTTTAATTTACTGCCTCAGTCCATCAGGCATTGTGTACAGACGCATGCACACCATTAGTTGTCAGGAGATGAGGGCCTCATGAGTCATTCTGACAGCTAGCTTGAACTACCACGATAAAACAGGCCCTCTCTGTCATTTCCCTGAAGCTGGAAACAAGCCTTCTCCAAGGAATGCATGTCTTCCGAGATACTCATTTATTCATCGAACGTCTTGACTTTGAAAATAGTTTTATTGCTAATTCTGTATTAATAGTACATTAATTATCTGACCCCTTTGTTCTTCTTACAGTTTTTGGCACTGGGCACACATTATGGCAAGGTTTATTTACTTGATGTCCAGGGAAACATCACTCAGAAGTTTGATGTAGTAAGTATATGGCATAAAATAATGTATGTGTTAAACTTTATGCTAAAAATTTGTGCTTCAGAATATTAGTTTTATCCATTGCTTTTAGTAGCATAAAGGGGATTTTTATCACTTAAATCAATGAATGCTCAATATAACTCTAAACTTTATTATATATATTAAAAATTTTAAAGGTAAACTTGTAGAGAGAGTTCTGTATTATATTTGTGTATGTATGAATAGCGATGCACACATACATTATATAGTTTAAATATAATCTATATTATACCTGTTTTGACTGGGTATCTCTGTAAACTCCATGTAAAAATCTGTGTAAATGTATTCAATTACAATTCTTTAGTTAATTATAGTCATCAACTTGACTTTAAATAGAGCATTTAGAACAATCCTATGTGTGTTCTTTTTGAATTGTAACCAATGTAGCATGTCCAGGTGAACTGTTATTACAGAAATAAATGCTGCTTTTCTTAGTGAGTGATGTTGCTAATTTACGTACTCTGGGAGTTTGTGGAACCCTTAGAGGATGAACCCCCTCATTGGGTGGCTAATGGCATTATAAGTAGGTGCCTTGTCATCCTGTTGAGATGCTGCATGTAATTGAAAATTGATGGATTGCTTTGCTGAATCAGTTTATCTCTCCTAAATATATAAAGCTAAAATATTTTATGTGACTGCTTTGATGCTTTGAATCTTAGGGCATTATGTTGATCAAAAGCAAAGAATCAGATGTTTATGATTTTTAGTTGGGATTTGAAACCGAGGATGAAGGGAATGTTGAATTTGAAGCTTGATTTTGGTGTTTAAGTTATATCTTAAAAAGTATGAAGAACTTCTGTTTTTGTGTGAATATGAGTATTTAGGTAAAAGTGATGGTTTTGGTGGCTAGATGCTACTTTTTTGAAGAAAACATTAGTGCTTGTTGAAATATCCATCAGAAGGTACTGAAGTAGTTAATAAAGGATTCTACAGTTCTAAAGCTGGCACATTGTGTGTGAAAGGGAAAAAGGTACCCTGTTTTGCTTAAAAGAAGTGGAGTCACAGAATCTTTGGGGCAGCCCAGAAAGAGAGGTTTGTGATCAGTGATACATCAGGAAAATTGTGGGTTCTTATTTCACCTTAGCAGCGCTTTCAGGAAAGGCAAGAAGAATATGCTTTTGGCCTCCCTCATCTGCTTTCTGGACGCTGGGCACCCATCTTGATGACCTAAATGTTTGGTCTTTGAATTGCCATCCATTAAAATGTGTAGCTGCTGCTGGCCCAGGGCCGTTTTTGTGGCGTTTTGCAGCCTCCTCACATTTGAAAAAGAGTGACTGTATGGGCTCTTACATTTCTTGCTCCAGTTTAATCATTCTCTGACTTTCTGCTTCTAAGTCAGTGTTTTCAGCATGTAGTGTGTAGAAGTTGCAGTGAGAGCTCCTCAGGTTTGAATCACATATTGTTGGTTCCATTGCTGAAAAACAGCTCTGTCCCTGCTCTGTCTCTGCACCTTCAGTTATATCTTCTCTGATGTCAGCGTCACTTCAGGTAACTTATAACATCCATAAATTTGCTCAAACCTTTACTTATCTTTTATTTTTTTTCCATTCCTTCCTATATGACTGAAAATTACATTCTCCCTAACTTGGCATGTTTTTGGCCATGGATGAAGATGGTTTGGTGCTATTTTATTTTTATTTGTTTGAAAAGCTTTTCATAAGGCCTTGACTACTTCTTCATGGTCATTATCATTTTACATAATGACCTTCAAGTGACAACTTTTAGATTAGTATCTTTTGAAAGAAGTCATAATCTCAGCTTCCCATCTATGATGAAATTAAAAAAAAAAACTTTCTCTTCCTGTTTCTGTTTTGTTTTTTGAGACAGGGTCTCACTCTGTAGCCCAGGCTGGCCTCAAACTTCTGGCAATCCTCCTGCTTCAGCCTCCTGAGTGTTGGGATTACAGGCATGCGCCGCCACACCCAGTGTTCTCTTCTGTTTCTGATGATGAGGTTGCTTTGTAGGCCTTTGTCTCATTCCTCCTAAAGAGGGATTCTTTTACTTCTCAAACATTATTAGGAGTTGGGTTTGTTATTGTCTTTGGATGTAATGGTTGCCATATTTAATCAAGAACTTTTCATTAGAAGCCCAGTGAGAGAAAAAAGAAAGATTTAAAAAAAAATGAACAAACATCCTTGACTTTAGTTTTAATTTCTAGGTGAGAGTAATTTAAATAAATTAAGGTGATATAAAATAATAATACCTTATTTGCATAACCTTTTATTTTCCCAGCAAATATCCTTTAAATTCATCCATTGCATTTACAGGGGGTTTTTTTGTATTAAATTCTTTTATTGGTACATTGTAGGTATACAACACAATTACATTTCTCATTGGGAATTGTACCTTTACATAATGCATCTTGGTTCTTATTTTTTCCCCATTCCTAGCCCTCCCTTCACACCCTCCACCCTTCAGCATTTACAGTTTTGATTCCAGTAATTTATGAAGCAGTATTCCCTAACCCTCATTGGTCAGTAGAGTTTTGTTTGATAGAGGTTAGGAACATCCAGGAATCACTATTTTAAAAAGGTTTCCTAGGTGATTCTGATATTTGAGTGAGGGTGAATCATTGCACCAAAAGTTGTCCAACTTAAATATGTGTAATATAAAAAAATAACTAAACAAATCTTTCTCCATGTTGAAAGATAATTCTTTTCCTATTAATATTTCAGGAGAAATGCTATTTGGCAGAATCTGCAGAAGCTGAGCACATAGCTGTCTAATGACCCAGCAGTTGTACTTCTAAGTACAGCACTCAAGAAAAATGCATGTAATGCATATGTCCACAAAAACATATAGAAGATGTTATTAGAGCTTGATCATTACAGCCCCAAACTAGGAACAACCCAAATGTTCTTCAGCAGTAAAATGGATAAATTAGGATGTGTTCTTAGCAATAAAAAAAAACTGTTGAACATGTAGCAAACATAGATGTATTTCACAGACTAAATATTAAGCTAAAAAAGCCAGACACCAGTGTGTGCTTGTATGATAACTTTACGTGATGGTCAAGAAAAGGGGAAAATTAAAATGGGGGTAAATAACAGTTTAACCTGGGAAGGCGCACGAAGAATCTTCTGGTGTACTAAAAATAAGTTGGTGGTTTCCCAGGTGTAGGCAGTACATGTATGCAAAGCATAGCACTGTGCATTAGAGATTTGTGTACTTTATTCTGTGTAAGTTGTGTCTTAGTAATGCACATTCATGTGCACAAATACCTGTACATGTTTGTGTATTTTTGGTTGCCCTTGAGCAAAGCTCAGATCATCCTTGTGTGTGGAAGCATCTCCTTCTGTTACTTACTTGTGAATCTCACCAAATTCCCTACATTGGTATCCTGTTCCAGGGTCTTTGTGGCTAGTCCTGTGGCTGTGTATTCTTCCACAGTTATATGAAAAGGCTGATAGAGAGGATTTTATGTTACATAACCAGCTGTGATTGTTCTTTTCGTAAGGATGGCAGCTAATAGAGTGGTAATATACACATACATAGATTTCAGTGTACAGTCTATAAAATAACACTCAGCATATATGTTAACTAAAATGCTGTAGCCACATGTTTTTTTAGATTCTGTCTAGGTAACAGCTTTATGTTAACTCAGACTTAATTGATGAGGTTTAATTTTACTTAATTCTTGTAGTACAATTAAAATCAGGTTAGTTTGTCATATACAGTGGCTCAGTTTGCTGAGAAATAATATATTTCACTATAGATCAAGCTATATTCTCCTGAGTAGTGGTTATCTCATTGCACACGCAGTATATAACGTTACTTCAGAATCCTCAGAGAACCTCAGATTCATTTTAAATTCCCTCGTGGTATTTATGCTCATATAATGGCATTAATAACAGTGGTTACTTTCTCTTTAATAGTCTTCATTTTCTGTAAGACTGTTGATTTAAAACTTTCTAATTAAGAGGATTTTTGAAGCAGTGATCAAATTACGGTGCCATATCTGTGTTTAATATCTTGGAGCATTAGGACACATGCTTTATTTATTCCTTTAAGTATGCTAGTGAAAGAGCAAGAATTCCACTGATCCAGCTAAATTTCTGCTGTTTACCTTTATGTGTTTTTCTTTCTTTGCTAGAAGTAGAAAATGAGGAGATTTTATTGTGGGAGGTGCCCTGGCAGGAGACATTAGATGCATACTTTAAAAATGCTTGGTCACAGCATGATGGTACATGCTTATTGATTCAGCCGCTCAGGGAGACTGAGGCAGACAGATCACAACTTCAAGCCCTTCAAGTCTGAGGGATGTAGCTCAGTGCAAAGGCCCTGGGTTCAATTCCTAGTATTGCAAAACAAAGTTGCAAAAGGAGAGATAAGAAAAAAATAAAATGAGGTCTTATTGGGCATTTTATGATCAACATCAAATTTTTGAAATTAATCTCTTGAGGAAGAGTTGAGGTGAAGATTCCATGGAACTCCAGATTGCGGTCTGTTGATATTTCTGTTTCTGGTTTTGATTCAAGATTAAACTGACGGATGCTCTTGCTTAGCTACTGACCTTTGGTAACTCTCTTGTCCATATAGACCAGGATCTCTGTCAAAACTGAACTAGCTCACACAGGACAGTATTTTAACACAGTCCAAAATGGTCCCCGTGGTTCCTGGTTGCCCTTCCCACCCTCCAGCCTAATCCTTGTGTCCATGGCTCCTTCCCAGAGTAAGTCCCCAGTAGATAAGTGTCCCACACCCTGCTTATGGCTGGGAATACACCTTTCGGATCTTCCTTCTCCAAGCTTTGTGTGAGATTTTAGGTCTTGACGGCAGGGCCATGTCTACTCTGTTTTTCCCTTCTTCTTCTTCTCTCCTTTCTCTGGGGCTGTTTTGTACCCAGTCAGCAGAAATTGATAGAGTCACTTTGAAACTTTACCGTGAAGTTGTTTTCTTGTTTGTTTTGGTTTTGGATTTTTTTTGTCACTGCCTAACCTTTTAGGGGGACTTCTGGGAGTCACATCTTTGCTCTTTGGTATATTAGTCATTCCTCATTTCCTCTTTCTATCATCTCTTTCTTTTGCTTTCTTTTTGTGCTCTTCTGGATTGAGCTCAGGGTCTTTGCACTGAACTTCATCCAAGCCTTTTTTAGTTTTTTATTTTGAGACAATCTCACTAGGCCATTGAGTTGCTGAGGGTGGGCTTGAAGTTGCAATCCTCCTGTCTCATCCTCAGAGTGCTAGGATTAATGGGCATGCAGCACCACACCTGGCTTCTCCTTGTCTTTATAATTAAAATTTTTTATATTATAATCTACTAGAGAATGAATTGTGTTCCCCACTCTGAATTCATCTGTGGAAGCCCTAACCCTCAATGTGATGGCGTTCGGAGTTAAGACCTATGGGAAGTAATTAGATTTAGATGTGATCTTGAGGGAAGAATTCTCATGATGCCTTGATAGGAAGAGGCAGCAGAGAGCTCCCCTGAAGGCTGCAGTCTTCGAACCTGGATGAGAGCCCTCCCAGAACCTGGCCATGCTGGGACTTTGCTCTGGGACTTCAGCCTCCAAGAATGGGGAGAAAACACATCTCTGTTGTTTAGGCCACCTGGTCTATGGTGTTTCATTATGGCTGCTCAGTCAGTGTTTTTGTGACTAGTTCCTGGTCTGTGGGTGATCATGCTTTCATTTCTCTCCTTGGACTTTGGAACTCAGCCTTTGTTCAGCTGCACTACTGACCTTTTGTTGTTTTCTTTGGCATATTAGAATTTATCTCTAATAAAAATGAGCTCCTCTTTCCTTTGTATGGATATACAAGTGTGGTTTGGAGGATCATCTATCTTTTCACTTTTCACCAAAAGAAATGCTTATCTCTCTTCTGTCTCTGCCAATAGAATCCTAAAAATTTAAAATTCCTTTGAGGTTCTTAACTTGCATTTTAATATTCATACACATCTCTTTTATCCCTTACATGGCTTAATCATCTCATCTGTGTTATGTCCTCTTAATCATATGGTACATTTGTTGACATTTTTTGCCTATTTTCATTTTTCCCATAGAATGCTAGCTCCTTGAGTGTAGTTTCTTTGTATAGTTTATCTGTGTATCCTCAGCTTTCAGTCTAAAAGCTTGATAGACTTGATAAAAGTGAAAAATGGATAAAAGTTGGTTTTACTATACTTTCTCAAAAGTGGGAGAAAATACCAGACATCTGCAGCTTGTAGGAGAGGTTTATTTTGTCTCATGGTTCTAGTGGGTTCAGTCCACAGTCAGTTGGTTCAAAGGCAGAAACAATGTGGTGGAAGGGAATGGAGGAGAAAAGGTGCTCCCCTCATAGGAGTCAGGAAGCAGAGAATGGAAAAGCTGGGGAGGGAGATGTAGCCTTCAAAGATGACACCCCCAGTGACATACTTCTTCCAACTAAGCCTTACCTAAGAACTCATCAATGGATCAATGCATCATTGGTTCAGTGCACTGATGAGTGCAGTGCCTCTATGATCCAGTCACCTTCCAAAAGCCCCACCTCCTAATACATGAGACTTTTGGGGACATCTTAGATCAAAACCATAATATGGCTGTACTAATATAATCGTATGCCACATAATGACATATCAGTGATAGGTTGCATGTATTACAGTGGTACCATATGATTATACAGCCTAATGATGTCATAACCAGCTTAGTTTATGTATATACATGTCATGTTGGTACAGCCATGAAATTGCCTAACAACACATCTCTTGGAATGTTTCTCCATTGTGAAGTGACACATGACTACATCTTTAAATCTGTAAAATTTCATATGTCTGGAACATTTCCCAGATAATCAAAGTTTTATACCTTCCTTTCCTGCATTAGTGTCTGTATATTGTGGGAAATCCTATAGACTCCACTACCTCTTTGAGAGTTAATACAGGTACCATATATGCATTGTTCCCCTGTACAGCCTGGCTGTTTGGGATCATTAGTAATGTGTCCAGTGTGATGTTGGAGTAACTATTCATTGAAAGAATCTTTGAAGAGATCCATAAACTTAAGCTATCTGTTCTTGAGCAATAAACCCTGCTTTACTATTGGTCTAATGGCACTTATTTATCAACCAGAAGCAAATAACATACACAGTGTGATTTTCCAGATGTGACATTATTAATTGGGAAGCAGAGCATGTATCTTTTGATATGATCTAAATAGTACATTTTTGGCCCAAAAGTGCCAGTGCCTGTAATACTTGTCTAAGACTGATTGATAGGTCTCAGATTCTCATGTGCTTAAAGAACCTGTTTTTCTATATTTGGGCACAGTATTTTGAGTGGTAAGAGATATGTCAAATGAGTTGAGAATTACTTAAATGGGAATGATTCTAACTTCAGATACATAATGCCAAAAAAATTCATATTTCCAATTTTCTGCATTAAACAATCTCAAGTTTGTGGATTATTTACAAGTAGCTTGATAACTTTGGTGGCATCTGTACCTCTAAGTGGCTAATAAAACCTTGAGAGTTATGGATGCTTCTCTCATTTTAGAGTAAATGTCATCCTCACAGAATGTTGTAATATGGGGCCCTTTTGTGGTAACTGCATTTGGGCAAATAACCTCTTAAATTGTTAAAATGTAATACATCTTTATTAAAGGAAATTACTGTGGTATTTCACTGTATTAGTCAGCTTTTCATCGCTGTGATAAAAGTACCTGAGAAAACCAATTTAAAGAAGGAAAGGTTTTTACACGTGTGTCCTATTTCTTTCACTTAAGAGTATGGCCTCAATATGCATCCATTTAGCTATAAATGTCTCTAGTTTCTCATTCTTTATGGCTGAGTAGTACTCCATTTTATAAAAAAACCACATCTTTATCCAGTTTCTAGTTGATGGGCACTTGGGCTGTTTCCAAGCTTTAGCTATTATGAACTGTACCGCTATAAACATGGGTGTACATATATCGCTGTGGTTTGGGGAAAAAATAAGAAACAAGATACATCATGTACAGGTGCAAGCACCCAATGATAACTGTAGACATATTGTATACCTAAAATGTACCAATAGAAGAATTTAAGCCAAAAAAAAAGAAAAAAAAGAAAGGTTTATTTTGGCGTGCAGTTTTACGTATCAGTTCATGGTTAGCTGACTCCAAGGCAAAAATATCATTATAGGAGGGTGTGGCAGTTTACGTCAGCTGGGAAACGAGAGAGAGAGACAGACAGACAGACAGAGACAGACAGAACAAACAAGTGGCAAGTGGCTGGGGATAAAATATATCCTTCAAAGCCACACCCTGCTGACTCACTTCCTAGTACATCTGTGCAGCTACTGCAGTGTTCAGTGGATCATCCAGTGAGACTTCATGATTCTGTCCCTAAAGCCTGCAGCCAGGCCTTCAACACAATGAGCCTTTTGGGGGACATTTTGGATCCCAACTATAACATTCATATCTTTCAAAGTCAGGATTGAAGTAACTGTTTTAGAATATCAGTGTGAACTAGGTAGTGGAGTGGGGATTAGGTGTGTAAGCCTTCAGATTTATTTCCTTCTGCAGTAGAGGTTATCCACAGTTCTGGTGATTCTTTTGGTAGAGAGGGTTCAGGCTCCTGTTGCAAAGTAAGAGCATGAAAAGGATGAGCAAATTTGAGACTCAGTAGAAGTGATTGCCTTTGCAACAGGGAGAGGAGAACCTGAAGAAACTGAAATTTCAGGTGAATCCTGCAAGGTAAATACACATTTCTCAGGTTATTAGAATAGGTTAAGAGAAGGTGGTGCATTCTTCCTATGGAACTGAATCACCAAAGGGTGAGGAACATTAATCCCAGACTTTTTAATATAATGTAAACATTTTGTATATTCTCCCATAGTTTGAAAATAGGGATGTGGGGAGAAGCAAATGGATGGTGAGAAGCGTTGGGACAGACTTCCTCAGCAGGGTTGGCCAGTAAGCCAAGCAACAGAGAATGGAGTATTTCCAGAGGCCTGGCTTTGACTGGCTTGAGTTCAGAGTATAGGGAATTCAGTGAAACCAGAAGGATGATGGTCCATGCATGTGGTTTGATGACAAATGACTTATACTTTGGGTTTTTTTGTTCATAATAGAGGTTTTCATCTCTAGGATCGTTGATAGTATGTTTCCAAATAACAGGGTATACTTCGTTCTTAAGCTGTTTTTCTGTTTAACTAGATTTGTTTTATTAGCCTTTATGAATTGTTTGGCTATATTTCCCAACTATCTTTCATTTAATTTAATTATCATATGTTAGGATCCATCCTCCCTCCCTCCTTCCCTTCCTTTCTTCCCTCCATCAAAGACGACTTCTATAGCATTCTTATCCAGTCTTTATTATTTCTCATAAGAAGAAATCCATTACTTCCAGGAGCAGCTACTAAATCTTAACATTTTAACTTTTTTGCTTAATTGATAGGAAAAAAAAAATAAGTAAAATGGAATAACATGTACCATTAAATATACACATCAGAACAGCTACAGTTATAAACACTAAGGATGCCAAGTGTTTGAGAGGGAATGTCAAACCTTTGCACTGCTGCTGGTGAATATGTCAAATAGTATAACCATACTGGAAATCAGTTTGGCAGGTTTTTAGAAAATTAAACCTAAGCCTTCCATATATTCCAGCCCTTCTAAACTTGGGGAATGAAAAAGCTATGTTCATAATGGAAACTTGTGCACGAAGAGTTATATCACTTTCGTTAATAATGGCTCCAAACTCAGAGTAGTCTGGATGACCCTGTCCAAGGGAATGGGCAAGCAAAATGTGATATACTCATACAGTCGCCTTCTACTTATCAGGAAAAGGGAGGATCTCTCTAGCCATATAACAACACAGCCGAGTCTCTACTCTCACAATGAATGAAGGAAGCCAGACTCCAGAGCTCCATATTGTAAAATTACATTTATAAAATTTAGAACCTGCAAACATCTTTCATGCCAGGATCAGTGATTGCCTGGAGTTTCATCTCATAGGAAGGGAAATGCTCTGTGAAGTAGTCTACAGATACTCCTTGTGGAAAAAATTTAATACATTACGGCACTTTGGGTGACTGACTAACAGAAATGTGTGTGAGTCCCACCCTAATCAGATAAAAATGTCTTGAGGAATAAAGCGGATCTGGTATCACTTGGAGTTGTACAGGAGCCAGCTTTTCAATGCTCTGTACTCTTATGAATGATGCTAAATCCTAGAGTAAAACTAGGATGAGCATCCTTGGGTTGAGTGGGGACTCTGTGACTGATCTTGATTTTGCCCCTTGGATTTCTAAACAATGGGAAATTTATTGATTTTAGTTTTGTATTTTTCTGGGCACTAATGAGGCTGTTTGCTTCTGATACTTGTTTATATACTTTGTCAATGTATATGTAAAGTTTTAAATTGATTTGTAATTAAAAAGTTCATTGTTTACAAGAAAAAATAACAACCTTGAAAAAGTAACAGTATTGGTCAGGGTAGCTCATGTGATGGATGGCTCAAAATGAGAAAAATTAAGTCTTCGGCAAGTTAAATTTGATGCTTGCCAGTCTTTCTACAATCAAAACACCCACAATTTACTTTTAGGAAAACACCCACTTTCACCTACTTACTGAGTCTGAATTTTATTATTTTCATTTGCTTATGTACTTTTTGATTCTTTAAGTTCTATAAAAATTATAATCATAAGGTGTTTGTACCAAGTTTTCAGAGTATATATGTATATGTATATATATGTATATATGTATATGTATATATATGTATATATATGTATATATGTATATGTATGTATATGTATATATGTATATGTGTGTGTATATATATGTATGTGTATATATGTATATATATATACTTTATTTTTCGGGGTGGCGGTTCCAGGGATCGAACTCAGGTCCTTGTCCTTGCAAGGCAAGCAGCGGAACCACTGAGCTAAATCCCCAGCCCCTATGTATATATTTTTTATTACATGTTACTTGTATAATGAACTCTTACCGATCAGTAAGGATAACCCAAACCAGATCAGAATGAAATAGGGCAAACTGGCAGTGAACAGGCAATTCTCAGAAGAACACCAAAGCCCAGTAGCACATGAAAAAAATGTTTGATTTTTCCAGTATCAGGGGAACATGAACTAAAATAACAGTAAGATAGCATTTTATACCCATTAGGTTGGCAAAGCATTTAAAAGTCTACCAGGCTACTAGTGCTGGGTCAGGGAATCAGAACTGTCTGCAGGGTGAAAGATATATGGCGTGTGGATACAACTCCTCTTTGAAGAGTGGTAAATAGCTTCTAGTCTGTGACTTATGTTTTAGTTTCTCATTTAGGGTCTTTTCAGTTCAAAAAAAACTTTTTTGTTTTTGTTTTTTTTATTTATATGTGTATTTATTGGTACATTTTAGGTATAAAATACATTCACATTTATCATTGGGTATTTGTACCAGAACATGATGTATCTTAGTTCTTATTTTTTCTCCCATTACCTGTGCACCCTTCACCCCCTCCACCCTTCCCTATTTACACAGACTTTGATTCCATTTTTTTTTCTTTCTCATAATTTTTCCTTTCCCTTCTTCCTTTTCCCCTTCCCCTCCTGCCATCCCCTAACCCTTGGACCTTTTCCTATTTCAAATTATCAATTATTCATTTTAATCATTTTCATCCTTATTTACACTTTCAATTTCTCACACTAGAGAAACTATTCAGTATTTACACATGTGTGTCCTGTTTATTTCATTTAAGAGGATGGCCCCAATATGCATCCATTTAGCTATAAATGTCTCTAGTTTCTCATTCTTTATGGCTGAGAGGTACTCCATTTTATTAAAAAACCATATCTTTTTTATCCAGTTTCCAGTCGATGGACACTTGGGCTGTTTGCAAGCTTTAGCTATTACAAACTGTGCCGCTATAAACATAGGTGCACATATATCACTGTGGTATGATTCTTTTAATTCTTTGGGGAAGATACCCAGCAGGGGAATAGCTGGGTCAAATGGGACCTGTCGTCCTAGATCTTTGAGGTATCTCCATACTGATTTCCACAGTGGTTGCATCAGCCTGCACTACTATCAGGGATGGAGAAGGGTTCCTTTCTCCCCACAGCCCCACCAGCATTTGTTCTTGGTTGATTTCTTGATAGCAGCCATTCTTTGTGGGGTGAGGTGGAATCTCAGTGTTGTTTTCATCTGCATCTCTCGAATGACCAGTGATGTTGAACATTTTTTCGTATGCTTATTTGCTTCTTTTACTTCTTTGTCTGCGAAATGTCTGTTCATTTCAGATGCCCATTTTTGAATTGGGTCTTTGAATTTGGGGGGTCTGATTTTTTTCAGTTCTTTATATATTCTAGATAGTAGTCCTTTGTCTCAGGTACAGTTGCTAAAAATATTTTCCCACACTGCAGGTTGTCTGTTAGCTCTGTTGGTGGTTTCTTTTGCAGTGCAGAAGCTTTTTAATAAGATGAGATCCCAGTTGTTGATTCTTTCTGCTAGTTCCCATGTACTGAGGTTTTGTTCATAAGGTCTTTTCCTATGCCAGTGTCTTCAAGAGTTCTACCTAACTTTTCTTCCAGCAAGTTTAGTGTTTCTGTCTTAATATTTAGATCTTTAATCCACTTTGATCTTAGTTTAGTGCATGGTGATAGGTATGGGTCTAGATTTAGTCTTTGGTGGGTTGAAATCCAGTTTTTCCAACACCATTTATTAAAGAGGCTGTCTTTCCTCCAATGATGGTGGTTGGCTCCTTTGTCAAAGATGAGGTGGCTGAGTATGTCTGGAGTTGTTTCTGCATCTTCTAATGTATTCCACTGATCCACACCTCTGTTCTTTTGCCAGTACCATGCTGTTCTTATCACAGTAGCTTTGTAGTATAGTTTCAAGTTGGGGATTGTGATACCCCTGCCATGTCTCTATTGCTTGGAATTGCTTTTGCTATTCTAAGTCTCTTCTGGTTCCAAATGAATTCTTGGATTGTTTTCTCTAGTTCTGTGAAGTATGTTGTTGGAATTTCAATCGGCATTGCATTGAATCTATATAGTAGTTTTGGAAGTATGGCCATTTTCACTATATTGGTTCTTCCTACCCAGAAACAAGGGATATCTTTCCATTTTCTTATATCCTCTTTGATCTCCTTCTTCAGAGTGCTGTGGTATTCAGTGTAGAGCTCTTTTGATGCCTTTGTTAGGTTGATTCCTAGATATTTTATTTTTTTGGATGCTATTGTAAAAGGAGTTATTTCCCGAATTTCTCTCTCAGTGGTTCTGCTATTTGTATATAAGAAGGCTATTGTTTTTTGAATGTTGACCTTGTATCCAGCTACTCTACTGAATCTGTCAAATAGATCTAGAAGACTTTTGACTCAGTTTTTTGGGTCTTCTATGTAAAGTATCATATCATCAGCAAATAATGACAGTTTGACTTCTTCCTTTCCTATCTTTATTCCTTTTATTTCTTTCTCTTTTCTAATTGCTATGGCTAATGTTTCCAGAACTATATTGAACAGGAGTGGTGATAGTGGGCATCCTTGTCTTGTTCCTGATTTTAGCATCAAAGTTTTCAGTTTTTGACCATTTAGTATGATGGGTGTTGGTTTTTCATAGATAGCCTTAATCAGGTTGAGATAAAGTCCTTCTATTCCAATTTTCTGTAGTGTTTTTATCATGAATGGGTATTGGATTTTGTCAGATGCTTTTTCTGCATCTATTGAGATGATCATATGGTTTTTGTCCTTGACTCTGTTAATATAGTGTATTGCATTTATTGATTTACGTATGTTGGACCATCCTTGTATCCCTGGGATAAATCAGACTTGGTCAGGGTGTATGATCTTCTTTTTCTTTTTTTTGGTACTGGGGGTCGAACTCGGGTCCTTGTGACAAAACCACTGAGCAGAATCCCTGGCCCATGTGTATCATCTTCTTGATGACACTCTGTATTCTGTTTGCCAGTATCTTGTTGAGGATTTTTGCGTCTATGTTTATTAGGGAGATTGATCTGTAGTTCTCTTTTTGGGTTGGGTCTTTCCCTGGTTTTGGAATCAAAGTAACACTTGCTTCCAGGAATGAGTTTGGAAGCCTTGCTTCCCTTTCAATTTCCTTGATGAGTTTAAAGAGTAATGGCGATAATTCTTCCTTAAATGTCTTGTAGAATTCAGCAGTGAAGCCATCAGGACCTGGGCTTTTCTTTGTTGGTAAAATTTTTATTACATTTTCAATTTCACTCATTGTTATTGGGGTGTTTAGAAATTCTATATCTTCATTTAGTTTTGGCAGTTCATATGTATCTAGGAATCTGTCCATTTCTTCTGTGTTGTTCATTTTATTAGAGTACAGATTCTCAAAGTAGGTATTGATGATTCTCTGGATTTCTGCTGGATTTGTTGTGACTTCCCCTTTTTCATTCTTAATTGCATGGATTTGAGCCTTTTCTTTCCTTTTTTGATAAGGTTGGCTAAAGGTTTATCGATTTTATTTATTCTTTCAAAAAACCAACTCTTTGATTCATTGATTTTTTTTGTATTCTCTTAGTCTCCATTGCATTGATTTCTGCTCGGATCTTTATAATTTCCTTTCTTGTATGAGCTTTGGGTTTGTTATGCTCTTCTTTTTCTAGGAGCTTGAGGCTCTGCATTAGGTTATTTAACTGAGTTCTCTCTGTTGTCCTAATATGGGCATTCACTGCTATGAATTTCCCACATAGAACTGCTTTCATTGTGTCCCACAGGTTCCTGTATGTTGTACTGATGTTATCATTTACTTGTAGAAACTAATTTCTTCTTTAATTTCCTCTGTGACCCATTGGTTGTTCAGGAGGGTGTTGTTCAATTTCCATGTGTTTGTGGGAGTTTTGTGGTTTCTTATGTTATTGATCTCCAGTTTTATTGCAGTATGGTCTGATAATATACAGGGGATAACTTCGATTCTTTTACATTTACTTAGATATGTCCTATGAGCTAGCATGTGATCTGTTTTTGAGAATGACCCATGTGCAGCTGAAAGGAATGTGCATTCTGATTTTGTGGGGTGGAAGACTCTAAACATCTATTAAGTCCATTTGTTCAATAGCTTGGTTCAGTTCTAGAATTTCATTGTTATTTTTTTTGCTAGTTGATCTGTCTATTTGTGATAGTGGGGTATTGAGGTCCCCCACTACAATTGTATTAGTGCTTATTTGGTTTTTCATGTCCATTAATATTTGTTTTGTATAGTTGGGGGAATTCGTATTTGGTGCATATATATTTAGGATTGTCATCTCTTCCTCTTGGATTGTTCCCTTCTCCAAGGATGTAGTGATCATCTTTGTCTCTCTTAATTAGTTTTGGTTTGAAATCTACTTTGTCTGCAAATAAAATTGCTACGACTGCTTTTTTCTGGGTTCCTGTCACTTGAAGAACTGTTTTCCATCCTTTTACTTTCCGTCTATGAATTTCCTTTTGAGTTAGGTGTGTTTCTTGTATACAGCATATTGCTGTCTTTTGCTTCTTAATCCATTCTGTCAGTCCGTTTCTTTTGATTGGTGAATTGAGGCCATTTACATTGATAGTTATAATTGACAGATATTGACTCATCCTTGTCATGATGTTTTACTGTTGTTGGCTCTTTTATTTCTTATTTTCCCCCTTTTCACTTTAGTGTCTTACCTTCTTGGTGCCTTCTCTCTGCTGGGCCTCATGGAGTTGTGACCTTCATTGTCTTTTTCTAGGATATTGCTTAAAATTGTTTGGAGTGCTGGTTTGGTGTTCATGAAATTTCGCAGGTGTTCTTTGTCATGGAAGCATCTCATTTCCCCATCGATTTTAAAAGATAATTTTGCAGGATACAACAGTCTAGGTTGGAAGTTATTTTCTTTTAGGGCTTGAAATACTTCACTCCAGGTTTTCCTTGATTTGAGGGTTTGTGTTGAGAAATCTGCCGTGATTCTGATGAGTTTTCCTTTGTAGGTGATTTGTTTCTTTTCTCTAACTGCCTGTAGAATTTTGTTCTTCTGTTGGGTTTCTGGGATCTTGACTATTATATGTCTAGGTGTAGATTTTTTTTTATGATGGCCGGGTGGAGTTCTATATGCCTCACTTATCTGTACATCCAATTCTCTACCTCTGTCTGGGAAGTTTTCTACTATTACTTCTGTGAACAGTTTTTTTATGTCAATTTTACTTCCACTGTTTTTTGGGGGACTCCTATCAGTCTTATGACATTCTTCTTTGCATCATCTAGCAGCTGTTGGATTGATTTTTCATGGTCCCTTACTATCTTTAAGAAATCTCTGTTTTCATGGTCCTTAACCGCTATCCTGTCTTCTGTATCTGATATTCTGTCTTCAGATTCTCTTAGTTTGCTCTGCATGCTTTCAATGGAGTTTTTAATCTCCTGGATATCTGTTTGAATCTGTTTCATGGATTCCATTTCTTTCTTATGTTGGGCGGTCATGGTTTCCATTTCTTTCTTATGCTGGGCATTCATGGCTTCCAGCATGTTTCTGATCTCATCTATTTTCTTATCTGTTTCTGCTCTAGAGCTTTTAATCATGTCTTTCACTCTGCTCACCATGTGTGTATTTATCTGGGAGATTATTTCTGTTTTGAAATTTTCTAGAGCCTCATGCATCTGCTTTGTTACTTCCTGTGCTATCAGTTCAGGGTGTCCAAGTGGTTGCTTATTGGATTTTTCCACCTCATTTCCCCCAGAATTTCCTTTTTGTGGTGTGGAAGCCTGTGTTTGTGCCTTGTTTAAGTGTTTTCTCATTTTTGTTTTTGGTACTGTCCTTGGTTTAATTCCTGGGTTGATATTTCAAAATCGCTTAACGTAGGTATCTTTGTTGTTTGTGTTTGAAACCCTTGTGGAATGATTGCTTTTCAGAGGCGTCTTCCAGATATAGCTTGTGTTTGGGTTTTGAGACTCTAATGACTCTGAAGCTATTTTATTTTTCTTATACCAGGAAGGAAAACTAATTAGATCAATCACAACATGTTAGCCCAAATGACATAGTCAGCAATACCATAGCATCAAGCACAGCTTAGAAAGTGACAATTTGTGGTAGTTATTAATCTATCACTTTTAACTGTGAGTTAAATTAAAACCGAGGACCAGCCCAGCATAAGTTTATAATGAATAAACGCTTCAATATAGCATCTTTCCCCTTTGGGTTGGGGAATTAAAAGGAGTTGGGGAGGGAGGGACAGGTAGAAAGAACAGGTAAGATTAGCAGTGAGGCCAGAAGACACAGAAAGATCACACAAACTCTGAGAAGTTGTTAAAGGCAAAAGGAAAAGGCAGAATGAAAGAACAAAGATGTGAATAGAATCATCTAACAGCAACAGGGACGCTAGATACCGAATTTACTTTCCTTTAAACCTAATGATAATTGAGAAGGAAAAAAAGAAGAAAAAACAATAAGGGAGAAATCCGAATTCACTGCAGAAAGGAACAAATGGGGAGATGAGCAATGTGGGACAGTGAGAGAATGAGTGAGAGAGAGAAAGAAAAGATAAAAGAAAAAATTGAAAAGCAAAAGTTTGAAGAGTAGAAAAAAAGTAAAAATTAAGAAAATAAAAATAAGAGAAAAAAATTTTTTTTCTTTTTTACAGATAGCAATAGAAATTATGGGCCTCCATCAGGGTATGTCTCTGCTGTCATAATAGGCAGAGTAGGAATCCTTGTGCATATACAAGTCAATGAGTCTCAGCAAGCCAGCAGCAGACCAAGTACAGTGGTCTGATGTGCCTTTATTGTAGAGATTCTCTTTACTTTTCTGCTGAGCTTCAGTTTTCATCGAGGAGCCTGAGAAGCCCTCTTTCTGTTACTAACTTCTGCTGTATCTTGTGGCGCTCAGGACAAGGGTCTTTATAATCTCCTGTGCCTCTGTAGTGTGGGAC